>NW_021940682.1:4727296-4767377 GCF_001715985.3 Manacus vitellinus
TTTTATCACCTGTGCCTATCCCAGGTGCAGGAAATGTGTACTCTGTATTACAAACCTTGATTTAAAACAAAAAAGGGAGAATATGACACCCCAGGGAGTTCTTCTTGGACAAAATCTGTCTCCTGTGGATTCGTTTGCCACAAACAGTGCAGAATGAGGACCTTTTTTCTACGATTGCTTCCAAAAAATCAGCCATAACTCTTGTAACTATACAAGCATACAAGGAGTAAATGCAGTGTAACAGCGTGCATCAGACACTGGTGTCCATCTCAGATTGGTGTGAAGCAGCCACGTTACCATATCAGTTTCAGAATGTAGTGGGGATGCAGAACAATTTGCCTGTCACTTATGGAATAAAAAAATGTCTCTGTATGGCATCTCCTAAATTTGTGTTTACAAAAAAGGTGACCTAATTGTAGACGCATGCAATACAGTGACACAGAGACAATTCTGTGCTTTGTTTCCTAGAAACAAAGTGTATTTTAAAATTACTCCCCATCATTTTCTTCTTCGAATGAGTCAGTTCCCACTTCTTCATAGTCCTTTTCCAGGGCAGCCAGGTCCTCTCGGGCCTCTGCAAATTCTCCCTCCTCCATGCCTTCACCCACATACCAGTGCACAAAAGCTCTCTTGGCGTACATCAGGTCAAACTTGTGGTCGAGCCTGGCCCAAGCCTCAGCAATGGCCGTGGTGTTGCTCAGCATGCAGACCGCTCGCTGAACTTGGGCTAGGTCTCCACCAGGAACTACTGTGGGAGGCTGATAGTTGATCCCAACCTGGAAACAGGAATATGAGAGAAAGTTGTATAAAAGCAGGAGCAGAATGCAGTCAAAGAGCTGAACAAGTGTGACTAAAGTTACAGATGCTGGGGTAGAGTGGTGCCACTATCGAAACTACCAGATGGCAAATGCCATTACAAATGTCAAAGAGTATGATACAATGCATGCTCATTTTAATATCTACATTATTTTTCTCTTTAATGTACACTGGCAAGTTTGTAGCTTTCTTAACAGCTACTGAATACTGAACATAGAGTTTAACCAAGATACTCTACAGAAACTAATATAGAAAGTTGGTTGCCAGTTAAAAGTTTTCATTGTTAAAGGAGCTGCTTGTATGGCAAATATTTTTCCACTGTTAATGTCTGTATTATTGTTGAAAGTATGTTACCAACACTGATACATAGCCAGCAGGGAGAGGCAGTATAATAGTTCTGGGTGAAATAAGAGATTTCCTAATATCAGCATTTCCTTTACTGTAAACTGTATCAGTTTTGGTATTTCCTTAATTTTAGATGGTGCTTCAAAGGGAACACTCATTGGCTGTTCCAGAATGAATACTTCTTTAAATTTTAACTCATATACACTTCAGATTTCCACTTATTTAAATAGGTAGAAGCCTATGTCAGTGGAATGTTCAAAGGAGAATAGGCACACTTTATATAAATGCATCTTTCTTACGTTCACTGGGAAACACACAAGATTGAAAACTTTAATACAAGTTTTCTGCTAGACTGAAACTGCCCTTTAAGACATTAAAGAGAAGCAGCCCTGGCAGCCCTGTTCTACTCACCTTGAAGCCTGTTGGGCACCAGTCGACAAACTGGATGGTTCTCTTGGTCTTGATGGCAGCGATTGCTACGTTGACCTCTTTGGGTACCACGTCCCCCCTGTAGAGCATGCAGCAGGCCATGTACTTCCCGTGCCTCGGGTCACACTTCACCATCTGGTTGTTGGGCTCGAAGCAGGCATTGGTGATTTCAGCCACCGAGAGCTGCTCGTGGTGCGCCCTGTCGGAGGAGATGATGGGGGCGTAGGTCACTAAGGGGAAGTGGATGCGTGGGTAGGGCACCAGGTTTGTCTGGAACTCCGTGAGGTCCACGTTGAGGGCCCCGTCGAAGCGCAGCGAGGCGGTGATGGAGGAGACGATCTGGCTGATGAGGCGGTTGAGGTTGGTGTAAGTGGGGCGCTCGATGCCCAGGTTCCGGCGGCAGATGTCGTAGATGGCCTCGTTATCCACCATGAAGGCACAGTCCGAATGCTCCAGGGTGGTGTGCGTGGTCAGGATGGAATTGTAGGGTTCCACCACTGCAGTGGAGACCTGAGGGGCTGGGTAGATGGCAAACTCCAGTTTGGACTTCTTTCCGTAGTCCACAGAGAGGCGCTCCATCAGTAAGGAGGTAAAGCCAGAGCCAGTACCCCCACCAAAGCTGTGGAAGATCAGGAATCCTTGCAGCCCAGAACAGGCATCAGTCTAGAAAGCAAAAGAGAAAGTAAGAGTAAGGGTTGAAAAGGAATGAAAATACTTTGTGTGAGCTTATCTTGAGCTAAAGGAGAGAGCCACCACTGGCAATATATAGCATAGATTTCATGGCAGTTTTTCTTGAGAAAGGCTGGTGATACTCATGCTTTGCTTCCCTCACTGGCTCAGCTTACAACATAAAATTGGAGCTTTATCTGTCCAGGCCTTCACTCTCTGAATTTCACACTTGTTTTAGTTAGTCTGACTGAAACTAGAAATGTACAGCTGCCTAATCCACCCTTCCATATCAGTATTGGTGCTCTAGGGCTGTGCTGATAATGAAGAGTTACGTATTCAGAATGACTTTATAAAAACACCTGGAGGCATACAGCTGGGAAATGAACTACAGGGCTTCTCTCTCTTGGACTGATGATGATGCCTCTGTATGTCTTGCAATCTCTTTTCTGAAACGTTGGTGGTGTTTGCAGTTAACAAGGTGTTAGTTCTGCCCTTCTTCCTCCTGCAGAATCCAAACTGCTGTTTCAAAACAAATGGGACTTACCAACTTACGGACACGATCAAGCACCACATCAATGCTTTCTTTGCCAATGGTGTAGTGGCCACGGGCATAGTTATTGGCTGCATCTTCCTTTCCAGTGATCAGCTGTTCTGGATGAAAAAGTTCCCGGAAGGTGCCAGCCCGCACTTCATCTGAAGATGAAAGAGAAATTGTAAGAAGCTGCAAGTGCTCCAGTGCCAACAAGTTCTGGGTGTGGTTGGCATTGATGCAAACTTTCGGTCACAGGAGGTCATAATGCCAAAAAACAGATGCTGATGGAGAAGGGAAATGTCTCCTAAGCAATTTTTCATTGTTGCATTTGGTGGATTTATGGCGTATCCTCTATCCAGCCACAGAAGTTATCTCCTCATGAACTTCTCAGTGACAAGTACAGCCAGACAAGTCCCTAGAACTAGAGTGTGAAGAAAATCAGGTGCCCCAATTCTTAGACATCTTTCTATTATTGGAGGGAAACTGTCAGGGTCCCACTTTGAATCCGAGTTGGAGAAGAGCAGAATTTGAATGGCAAAAATATCACGATAAACAAAACCAGAAGTTAAATGTTGGTGCAAAGGGAAGTTGTACACACCAGCTATTAAACTGCTGGGGATCCTCCTGTTCCTATGGCTGTACCACCTGTGACAGAATCTGGCATTCTGTGTCACAAGGCAGTTAATTTCATGCTATCTAGGGGTAGACCAAGGGACAAAGGGCTACTTTGTGTCAGTGGAGCCTGGAGGCACACAATGGAGATATTAGGAAAAGCATCCTCATCTCCATTTTGCAGGTTTATTTCTATACTGACCTACTACAGTTGGTTCCAAGTCCACCATTACAGCCCGTGGCACGTGCTTCCCAGTGGCTGTTTCGTTGAAAAATGTGGTAAAAGAGTCATCACACTTGAGTTTGTCTTGCAGATCCTTGAAGGTGCCGTCTGGCTGGATGCCGTGCTCCAGGCAGAAGAGTTCCCAGCAGGCATTTCCTATCTGAACTCCAGCCTGACCAACGTGAATTGAGATGCACTCACGCTAAGGGGAGAGAGCAGAGGCAGGGTCAGAGAAAACACTGCTCATTAGTTCTCCTTATTCCTAGTGGTTACTTTTTTCCCAGTGTATTGCTGTTCCAAAAATTTGGTGAACTGTTGTTGTCAGCAGTTCACTTGGTGGTTCAGCCCCACAGTCATGATGAGGCTACACGTTCACACTTGATACTGGGACAGTTCTTTAAAAAATCAAGATCTATATGCTGTACTGTGTAAGTGCATGAAAAAATTAATTTCAATTACACAAGCCCCACCTTTCCTCCTGGATTGGCCCTGCTGAGGAACACATCCCAGTTTAGTTTATTTTTACTCCTGGCTGGAGCCTGACACAGCCATGTGGTATCCTTCAACTTTATGTAACCCAAGACAGGGGATGCCTTTTGATCCTTCTCCCCTCTGACAGCAGGCTAGCGTGGAAACTTGGAAGAACTGCTTTAAGCAATATTCACCTAAGGAAATAGTTTCAGATTCTCTCGGTTGAAACAAATGTTCCTTCCAGCTCCTGAGCATCTATTAATTTTACATTGCAGGTCCATTGCTTATCAGGCAGTGTCATTGCAGCATAGAATGTTTATTTGCCTAATTTTGGGCGTTGTTTCTGTGGCAGCCAGGAAAAGAAAACAAAGTGTGTAACACCAGGCTAAAATTGCCAATTGCTCCAAAATCTTTTACACTTAAAAGTACAGGAGCACAAAGGCCCTGGTGCTGGATTTCATGAGTTCACAAACAGCATATAAAGCAAATAGTTCTGAGTTAGTCCCAACAATTACAATGCTGGGTCTAGTGAAGGCAGTTTTTTGAGGAGAGACTTGTTTCAGGCACGTGGAGTTTTTCACCTTTGGTTCTAATTTGGAGCAATTGTAATTAAAGATGCCTGAGCTCTGTTTTTGTGATTCCAGTGGCCCTGTCTATACTAGGGAGTAAGAAGAAGTCAGGTTGTAGCACTGAACACTGGCCTGTACTGACTGATAATTAGCATGCTCTGGCACAGTCTTGGCTTAGGCCAGTTAATACTTTTCTAGACAATGCTTGGGTACAGAATAGAATTCATTGTCAAGAATGGCTTCCAGTGAGCAGCTCACCAACTACTGCCAAGCTTTGGAGAGGGAAAGAGAATTGAGGTGCCTAATTATGAAGCAGTCCATGCTACCTGGCTTCAAGGGCAGAGGGTGGTCCTCATTTAATTTTATTTTGTAATATTGCATTTAGAGATAACCAATGACTTAATATCAGACTTGACCAATAACTTTTTTTTCTTTAATTTTTTAATTTCTTTAATTCTGCAACTGCTTACCCTGCAAAATCATCCTGTGACCTGGAATGAAATTCCCCAAAAACTAAATCCTCCGGGACGATGTGTGACCAGCAACATCTCTGGACCAGTGTTTTCTTCACAAATTGGCATATATATAGCTAAAGATATTTTTTCAGAAGCAACTAGAATTTCAAAAGCCATCACTGCCCTGGTTAGCCTTCCCCAGAAGTTCAAACGAACATGGAAAGTCAATTTAAATATTTCATTCGATAAAATAAATTATTTCTATTCAGTACTCATTTCTAAGATCCTGACTCTGCAAATGCATGTGCAGCAGCATGTGTAACGTGCTCTCAAGTGTACTTGCACAACCCTGTGTTTCTCAAGTGAGTTGTGCAAAAGTCCCTGAGTTATTTCAGTAACAATGAGTTTTCATAGGTCAGTGTGTCCCAATCTGGAGGATTACTCGGGAGACACTGAAAGCACATGTGGGCTTAGAGAATTCAATTAATGCTGATTTTGCACAGGGCAGGCTCCTGCTTTTCTTTTAAATCCCAGTGTGAATCTGTGAGGCTGGCAGCAAGAAAAAAGTAAGGTCTTTTCCTTTTAAACGCAGCAATGAGGCCAGCTGACTTCTTAAAAGTATGCCTTTTAGAGCAAAGCTACAATTACAAGTCAAGCAATACTTTGAACCTAAAGAGCTGCTTTGCTCAGTTCCTCAGATCAGTAGAGGAATTGATCTGTTTTTGCACAGATGGAACAAGTGAATGCTGCCTTAGAAAGTTAATATTGTAAAGCTTAGCAGAGGACTACAGTTGAAGATTTTCCTTTTAGATTGGGTTTTCAGCTGCACTAGTTTGAAACGGTGTCTCAACCTTAGCTTTTGAGCCATTCCATTTTCTCCTACCCCAGCAGTAATTTTGAAATATTCTGCCAAGCAGAGAAGACAGTAACAAAGAGGTTACTGATTTTGCATAGTAAACAGCATTAAAATAGACACCAGTCTTTTAGCACGGAAGGGAGTGAGCCTTCTCCAGAGTCACAGGCAGAGTAAACTGATCTTTACATGATATTTAAATTTGGAGCCTACTCCAAACTCATGTTTCACATCCCACCACTAATGTACCAGGACAGGCCTAACAAACTGTGTTTTTATCTACCAAGAAACAGTAGAAAGGACAAGGTCCTGTGTGAAACTAAACAGCTTTGACTCTTAAAAAAACAGACTAGTACCTGGCTCTAGTATATGCTGCACAAAGGCAGACGTTATTCTTCTAGCTGTTCCAGAAACTTACTCACTACCCTAGGTCTGGGGAGCCTGTGGACATGTGTACCTTGCTTGCAAAACGAGCTCTCTCCTTTTGGACCTGCAGCTGTACTGGCAGAAAGTAACATAGTTCTCTGCACCAAAATTAGACTCAGTGCTAGACACATATTGGGGTACAAGGTGAAATGGATTTTTCACATTCTAAGAGGTTTTGAGAGATTTCTACAAATTTATAACAAACCCCCAACTCTTGAAAATGAAGGGCCTTTTTTTTACTTAAATGCATACATATATAAAAAGATTCATGGACTCCAGAAAAACACATGCATACATCATATAGCTATGGGCAGTGCAGCCATTGGGGCTAAATTAATTTAAAACAGACTAAAAAGTAAGTAACTTTTTTCTTTTATTTCTAAAAAAAAGTAATATTATCTCCTATAAAAATGAACCAGTGTTGAGAAAACGTCATCACAACAGAAAGTGCTAAGCAGCTACGACTCCAGATCTAATTTATCTTATAATTACGCTAATTAGGGACTCTCTGAAGAAAACTTTGCCTCACCATGCCTTATTGCTTTGCTGAGATTTTCTGACACTCCTTTCCAGTCCTCTTAGGTGGTAATCAGTGCGTGAGACCAGGGTTTTGTGGCACAAACTACTGATAACAATGGCAGTTGTTACCTGCCCGCAGCCCTCCCCGCCCCTATATGACTGCTGCTCCCACATCCCCCTTACCATGGTGTGTCCAGCGGCGTTTCCTTCCCGTTGGGATCAGTGGTGGCAGGTCTGTGCAGGAGCCTGGCTCTGGGCTGCAGGGTGGGAGGCACAGCCTGGGCCCAGCACCCGGCACCTGCTGCGGCGCTTCAGTGTCACAGCACGGTGGGAATAGGTCACCCTGCTGCACCACTGCCTCCTGCCCTCCCCACGCCCCACGTGAGCAAATCCACCCAGGCAGGGCTCAGACACACCCTAGACTTCAAAGTCAGTGCAGCCAGGTTTGGCACGCTTATTAAATCAAGAGCGTGGCCATGCAAAACACAGAACACTCTACTTTCAAGCACCTGAGGATTTTATATCACCTACCAGGCACGTGCCTTCCCCAGTCTCCTGTTCTGCCAATGTATACATGTGTAGATGAAAATCACTCCTAAGTTCGAACAGAGAAGGCATAAGAGAGCAAACAAATGGAAAAGAGAAGGGTAAAAGAGAAACAAAAATAAAGAACGGGAAAGTAAACATAATTATCATTCTGGAGTGTGCTCTACCAGTGCTCTTAAATGATCTTCTGGCTTCTCTATTAATGCCTCTCTATTAACATTTCAATTGATTCTTATTGCTTGTCTTCCTGTGCACAGTCATCCGGGCTGTCAGCAGTGTGGGACAGCATTCAGTACAGATTCTCACTCATCTGTCCAAACACAGAAAGAAATTTGATTCTTATTGCAGTGTTTATTGCAGGACAGAGCTGGAGGCATCACACCAACGTTCTGACACCAAATTAGGGCAGTTGCCTCCACCACTTTGCTCCTTCTGCACTAGTTCAACATTGGAATACAGCAGAGAAATCCTCATGTTTGCAATTCCTAGGTAACGAAGAGGAAGGCATGTTTAATTGCTTGAATCTGAGTGATATGTATCCCCTGACTTTATAACTGTACTGTTTATTATGATGTTTAATCAGCAGAAATTTAAATAGATAATTCCTAAAATGTAGGTTAGTCTACTTTGATGTGATGATATTAATAGATTGTTCTGCCGCTGTTGGCAACCATTTTCTTTAACATGTACATTTTAACAGTGAGAAATAGTTTATACTATTTTTTATAAACTCACATTTAGTTTGGTATAGTCTTTATTTTGCTGGTCTTTACATAAACCTGCAAATCACTACTGGCTAGGAAAAGCTAGAGGTTCCTAGAGCCACCTTTATTTTTTTACAGACAAAGAATTTCCATTATTATTTCTATCTGCTGCTTTGTTTAAGTTCAGTCTCACAGTTCTCCAGGAAACCATCAGATTGTTGCTTTGAGACTAAGGAATAGGTTGTTCTAGTGTTGTTGTTTTAGTGTTCTTCTTCCAGTGGAAGTGGTAACATTCCAGAAAACCTCTGGTGCTCCAGAGAATCTGAAATGTTAATGCTCACAGCTTCACCAGATATGAGCTCCGTGCCGAGCATCACCTCAGGAAAAAGTCTCCTGGCAAATACTTTGAGAAGTCCACCATTCAAACCTCTTAGGCACACTTGAAATCAACATGTCAGATCTAGCAGCTACAAAACTAAAAGAGCTCTGTGAATTACTAAATTATTTGCAACTTAGTCCTTTGTGGCATTTTCTCTGCTCTCCTCTAGCCAGTGGGAGTACAACGGTTAAATCTCTTCTCTCTAGAATCAATTGATCTTGAAGAGCCTGAGGATGAGCCAGGTTTTTATTTTTCCCTTTCTCACACCAGCTGATAAAAAGGCCCTTGTAAATCCACTCCAGAACTAAGACAATGCTTGATCTGCTCTGTCTTGAGTTAGCCCATAAACTCAAGTGCTGGAAATATGTGCAGGTCTGGGGTGAAGGCCAGACACAGATGTAAAAACTCTGAGGAAGACTCAGGCAGACTGTTTTTCATGAACTTTCCTGACATTGCTCTGTCCACCTGAGTGTGGAGTCCTTGGGCAGAAACCCCTCAGCCTGGAGTTAGAGGGTAACCCAAAAGCACATGGGGGACTGTGCTCCTGGGTACCAGTGAGTTTTGTTGACTCCAGAGTCAACCTCTGGGCTCTGCTCTGTGGAGACATGAGGCAGATATGGCCTGGACCTGGATGCTTGGAAAGTAAGTCATCCTGCTTCATGCTGGCATTCAACCTGTGTGGGAGGTGGTGTATGGCCATAGGAATCCTAAACCCTTTTTCTCTATTTACAGATAGACACATCTCTGAATGTGTCTATCAAAAATTTGTATTTCTGAATAATCTAGAACTTAGAGGTACTGTTGTGACAGTTTAACCCCAGCTGGCAACTAAGCACTGAATAAGAACAGTAAAGGAGAAAACCTGTGGGTTGAGATAAAAGTTTAATAAGTAAAGGAGAAGCTGCACAAAAGCAAAGCAAACCAAGGAGTTGATTCACCACTTCCAGTGGGCAGGCAGGTGTTCAGCCATCTCCAGGACAGCAGGGCTAACACCCTTTGGTCATTTGGGGTCAGCTGTCCTGGCTGTGTCCTCTCACAGTTTCTTGTGCACCCCCAGCCCACTTGCTGGTGGGCTGGTGTGAGAGGCAGAAAAGGCCTTGACTCTGTGCTAGCACTGCTCAGCAGTAACCAAAACATCCCTGAAGCACTAACAGTTTTCACCACAATCCAAAACACAGCCCCATACCAGCTACTATAAAGAAAATTCCTTCGATCCCAGCTAAAGCCAGCATGCCTGTCCACTCCACCAGATCTCAGGCTGAGAGAACCACTGAGTCCTGTGATCTACCAGTTCTGTTCTGACTGGAGATTGAAATACATCAGCAGGCGAATGAAGGACAGTTAACTCCTTTTTCTCCTCTACCAGATGTACATCACTCCCTACAGATTGGTTACCTAACTGACTCAGCAATAGTGTCAGAATCATGGATTATTTTAGAACAGTAATGTTCCATCTTACAAAACAGTGCACTCTTAAGAAGTTCTTTGGTGATCACACAAAACCCTCTTTTAACTTGGGGGGTGTAAGTCTTTGCAGTTCCCACACATTGTAAAACCTTCTCCAGTAAGTGAATGGAGATCTAAACACTTCCCTATGTTCCCTGTGGAACTGCTTTCTGACATTCTGTTGCCACCTGCTGGGAGAACTGACAGGCATTTCTGAAATCCCCAAGTCTGGTAACTCAATACCTGCATAACACTGCTATGTTGATAAAATACTGGCTTTCAGGCACTATCCCTCAAATAGAGAAAGGTGGTCTGTATTTTCAAAATTAATTATAAATAAAAAAAATTTAAGTACATGTTGGGATACAGTTGCAAAATAATTATCGCCTTTTTGGCAAAAATTGTCATATGCAAAATTTATCTACATAATTAAAAAATTTTAGAATTAGATCTGTACTTGTAGAATTTTCTCCCATAATGCAGCAAGTTCAGAACTATATTTCTAATATAAATATATATCCATCTTATAAAGATGAATACCAGGTACTTTATTCTTGGTAGTATTGTTCTTGGCCATCCCAAAATGCAGACTTGTACCCTACCAACATCATCAGTTGATTAGATCTTGTCAGATTCACACACTGAACAATTCCTGTATTTAGTTCAAATATGCCTGTACAATGAGGGCACATAGTGAAACATTTCTGGAAGTTATTTGAAAACTCTGATACACTTTGTAGTGTATTGATACACTTTATGTATCAATACATTAAACACAGAACTTTACATATACAATCACAACACAAATAAGAAACTCCACAAAGAGGCAAATCAGTAGTCACTTTATTATGAAAACTAGATATTGCAGTTTCAGTATTAATTGCAAAAAATCCCTGATAGCTTATTTCTGCCTTCTTGCCCTCTGCTGATGAATTAAATATAACACAAACATTGAATCAGTAGTACTCAAAAAAAGTGAGGGTTACCAACCTACACTTAAAGTTGAATGTTAAAGTCCTGGTAAAGGACTGGCTGTGACATTTAACAGCATACTAAACATTACATATGGCTTGCTGAAACCACTGGTCCCAACTTCCAAGATTGATGCTAGAAGACTAGAGCAAAAAGTCTTCCTTACCTACACAGCCAGTTTGGTGAGAATTTGGCCTGACTTCAGAGTGAAGTTTGCTATTTTGTCAACTGGCTTACAAAGGACTTAAGGTGAGGCCTTGCAAAGCAGGAAGCCAGTAGACACATCCTGGTCATTTCTTCAAAGAGCTCAACTCCAGACAGAGCTTCTGTGTTTTACTCTACCTGGTTTCCCATCAACTGTTGCTTGCAGAACTGTAACTACACTTAGAGGTGGCTTACAGGAACCATTTAGCAATATCAAAGGCAGTTCTTCCCTATGTGTGCAGAGTGTATAACAAATAATTTCTTTATATGGTGAAACACTCTATCCTGGTGTAGAGTCCTGGCAGAGACAAAAACTCTGGGGTGGGATATGGGATTGGTTTTGGTTTTACTCTTGAGACAACCTGGCAAGGTCATCACTGCATTCCTGAATGACCTGGCCCAGTTTGTCTGACAGTAACGCTGGAGCGTTTCACTTATTGGGATAATACAGGATTAAACAGACAACTGTTTTTAGCAGTGAAGATGGAACTGTTTTCAAAGTGTAGTTCCTGGCAGACAGCAAAGCAACAGGTCACACACAGTTTGAAGGTGCCAACAGGCCACCCCTGTGAAATAAAAAAGGAACAGCCACCACCTCGAAGTATGGTTATTGCTAGAGACAAAGGGCACTACTGTGGTAAGACACCACACTGGAATCTACATTGGCTGAAAGCAATATTTTATTAGGTCAGTGCTCTCTCCTTGGAATTTACCTTTTGTCAATCCATGATGGATGGATGGAGGAGAAAATAGTTCTACCCCAAACCTCCAATGTCTGCCCCAAGTGGTCAGAAATGGAGTTGGTCTGGTGACAGATCTGCAGGTGGACTGATTTTCTTGCCACTGATCTAGGGAAGATCTTGGGATCTCAGAGAAGTACCTCTTTCTATAAAAATAAACTTTTGTTCTGAGTGACAGAGCATTGTTAAATGGCTCCCACCTAACTTTGGATACTGGGGGGGCAATTCTAGACATACAGAGATTTTCTGTATGTCTACATAAACAAAGCAAGAGGTAGGGAAAGAGTAAAACAATGCAACAACTTCAGTTGTTCAACAAGACAATAACACAGAATATAGTTTAAAAAAATAAATCTATTTCCTTACCACCACCACGTGCTTCTAAGAATGACTATGCATCAGGCAAGCACAAAGTGCTGTAATTTGCATTTAAGAAGAGTAGATACCAGCACATGCTAACAGTCTTTGTGTCCCACCACCATGGCTTTCTGGCTTAAATATGACTAAAATCCAGTGTGCCTATGTAAAGAGGCATCAGTCACAAGAGAAAACATGGCCTTCAAAATGCAATAGGCTCGACTTTCTCCAGTGTTTTTCTTTCACATGCTTGTCCTAAATCCCATGTTGCAGGAACTGGGCTTTTCAAATGTCTTCAGGCAAAACAGAATATTCCCCTAATCACTGGTACTCCATTGCCTTTTACAGTCATGCCTCCAGGAAGATTATTTCACTTGTTCAGAGAACTGCTCAGCATTCACAAGGATGAAACCTTCTTCCATAGTTCATAACTGGCTACACAAACCTCAAGCTACATCCAAAACAAAGGGTTTGAAAAGGAGGATTCTTATTCAGCTGTAGATAATGGAAGAAGTGGCTTTACCCTGGGTTGGACAGGGCCAAGAAAAATGCCAGGAATATTTGTGGTTTCAAATTCCCTGTCTGAAGAAATTAAGGTATCACCACCCAGGAGTCCACAGTTGGTCATCTCAGATTTCAGCAGTTCTCGAAGAGCCTGGTAACATCCTCAAGACAAGCTGACACTTCTAGTGATGGAAGACACTTAGTCTCGAATTGGAGGCCTATGGATTGGAGAAAGTACAGCTGCCCAAGCCTGTCGGAAGAGCTGGACCAGTTTATAAATGAACGGCAGTGATGTGGGAGAAGCTGCAAAGCAGAACAAAAAGCAAAAGAGCCCTTCATTACAAAAGGTAAAAACTGAGATACACTAAACATATTAAGAACATATTAAGAAAAAGCTAATCCCAACTAGAATTAATCAAAACCTAGTTCTCTTACTTCCCTCTGTTCAGGCTGAGTCTAGAATAGCTCTGCTTGCCTCTCACAGTCTATACCTTGTCTGATCAAAAGAGCTGAGGATGGAATAACTGTTTTCAGAAAACTGGTGTTTGTAGAGCTTCATCTTTCTATACGGACTGCAACTGGAAACATTAGAAACAAGCCTGACACTAAGTTCCTTCTCACCCAGTTTTTGTGTCTCCCTAAGATGAGACATTTACACAGACCAAATCTATTAAAAGCAACTCATTTCTTCTCCATAATCATAATGGAATTTTTAAAATTGGATATCTTAATCCTGTACCTGGGTCTAACCTCACCACCACCAGGTACAGCAGAAAAGTAGCCAAGAGCATCTTCTTGTAAGGAAGTAAATAGAAGTGGCTTGACATGGACCTCAGTGCTCTACGTAGCAATGTTAACATGGTCAAGAGCTTTTGAGACAGAGCTCCTGTAAAACAAGAACAGAAAGGCTGTTAGGGCAAAGTAAAGTTTAAATAGTAATCACATAGATAATAAGAAACTAAGATACTAGAAGTCTGATTGCATGAGGGCTGGGTTGGGTTGTTTGGGGGTTTTTTTATAATAGGGCACAGAGACACAGTACCATTTTGTAATACAATTCATTATAACTTTTTTTTTAAGCATGTACTTTAGTATGATATGATCTTGTACCACAGCAGTGCCAGCCTCTCTCCTGAAAGATAACGCCAAGTGATTTATAGTTGTGGAGAAGAAGCAGTACTTTAAATGCTAGACATACATTGTTCCATGGACTCAACTGCAAATGGAAATGAAGCAAAGAGCACACAGAGCCAACAAAATCTACCCTTAAAGGACTGCTAGGTAGTTTTAGCTTTCCTTTTTACCTTAAAAAAACCCTCCACATTTATTCTAAAGTGCTTTTGTACCTGGACAATACTTCTCATCTCCTGATGTTAGCAGAGACTAAACACACTTTGCAATTGCCAGCAAAGGGACAGTCTTTTATTTCCTGCTGTGATACACAACGGGACTTCCTCACAGCTGGTGTGTCATGCCAATGTTCTTAATGCATAGTTAATGCTCGCTACCCTTTGCTACCAAGGGACCAATTTGAAATAAAACTATAAAAAAGAAGCTCAAACAAGAGAGGCAAAGCCTACCCAAAACACTTTCTGTGGCTGCGTCGTGCTGCTCTTCAGCCACCGAGCGCATCTCTTCCTGCTGAGTCCACTGACACCGGCTCTCGCCAATGGTGCCAAGGAATGCCAGCTGCTGCTCGCTGTCCAGCACGTCACAACCACGGACAAGCTCTTCTGCGCCCTCAAACCGGCCGAGCGGCAGCAGCACTTGCAGCAGATAGAGCTCCAGCAGGGAACTGTACTCGGAGAGGCTCTTGTTGGTTTGGTCTCTCAGCCAGCTGCTGCCAACCTCCAGCATCACCTGGGGCTCTCCCACTTTGCTGTACAACAGGATACTGGAATACAGGGAAAAAATATTAGGAAGTACTAACTCTTCGTAAAAGCTGAGATGGCTGACAGTTACTGCCCACAAGCAGCTATCATAAGGATAGGAATCAGGGTCTACACCTGAAGCACAGAGAGATTTCTGCAACACACAACAGTGACAACACAGCCACTGATGTTACTCTCTCAGCATCACCCCTTTTGTACCACCATGAAGCAACCTTGCAGGCATGCTCTAGCACTCACAGGTCAAGAACAGACTTGTCCCAGATCTCACCTTCATCCTCACTTACACCATGCAAAGTGGGGATATCACGTAATACTCAAGCCTGGCCTGCTGTTAAACCTAAAGCAAGCCCTGTGTATATCTGACAGCAACAGACAGAAACTCACCACAGCTCCAGAACTTTTGGAGGCAGATGTTCAGGGACATGGTAATACTGTAGGACCCAAGACAGAACTTCCCTCCACCGGTTCATCTCAGCCAGTGCCTGAATCCCCACAACACAAAGGGAGCATTTCACTTCTGCAGAACTGGTAATGAAGAGATACTTAAATAAGTGCTTCTTACAACCACATTTCCCCTTGCATCCCTTCCAGTGAGCTGCAGCCCAGCCCAGGGACTCCACAGTTCTCTGGCAGCTGCTCCCCCACCTTTTCTAGTCCTTGCCCCCCATAAAAAGGAAAATTCGACCTCGAGAAGATCCACTGAGCCTGTATCTCTGGGAGAACAGAGGGGAGGCTCCTGGGCACACCTCGCTTCCCTCAAACACGCACAGATCCATTCCCATGAAGCGTGTTAATACTGACAGGCCATTATCAAATAGCAGCCAAAGCCAGGTCAAGTTTTACATGGATAGTAACTTGCTTTCTTAGCGACGAGCCCATCCTCCCTTAATTTGGATAATTAAGAAAAAAAGCTGTGCAGAGCCACAGCAAGGACCGTCGGTGCTACTGCCATTCATACATATAACATTTATACCCGAATCTAAGAGGCTCCTAATGCCCGGGGGGTGGAGGAAGTTAAACTTTATTTTTAGAAGTTATTATTTTTTACTAAAAGAAAATGAAACCCAAAAAGCCATCTATTAGGAAAAAAAGAAATGAAACGCCCAAGGAGGGCAGGCACGGCCAGCCAGGCCGCTTCCCAGCGCCACCCCGTCCCCTCCGCACGCCCGGCACCCGCAGTCGCACCTCTCGGGGCCGTGCCCGGGCCCGGGGCCGGCTCCCAGGCTCTCGCAGCCCGCCTCACACCTCTCCACGGCGGCGGCGAAGTCCCGGTGCAGCACCAGCAGATCCGCTGCCTCCTCCAGCAGCGCGGCCGCCTGTGCCTGTGCCGGCGCGGGGCTCCAGGCGGGCGGCTCGCCCCGCATGGCGGGAGGGGCTGCGCGGCACGGCCCTCCCCGCACCCGCACGGCTCCGGCTCCAGCTCCGCTCCGGCTCCGGCTCCAGGCGCGCCAACCGCCCCGCCGGGGCCCGGCTCCGCTCCGCTCGGGCTGCCACCGGAACAACGAGAGGGAACCCCGGCCCGCCGCCTCCCTCCGGCAGCGGAAGGGCCGCCCCGCCGGGCATCTTCTCCCGGCCCCCGCGGGCCGGCGGGACGTGTAGTCACCTGCGGCCGGGACCGGCGGCTGCGGGGAGGGCAACGGGGATGGCTGGGGGACTGGAGCGTCTCTCTTTACGAGGAAAGGCTGAGGGAGCGGGACCTGTTTTCAGCCTTGAGAAGAGGAGGCTGAGAGAGGAATTTTATATATATATTATATATATATATATATACACACACAATATATGTATAAATCTCTAAAGGTGGGGTGCCAGGAAGATGGAGCCAGGCTCTGCTCGGTGGTGCCAAGCAATAGGATACGAGGCGACGGGCAGAACCTGATGCACAGGAAGTTCCACCTTAACAGCAGGAAGGACTTCTTTACTGAGCGGGTGACCGAACAGGTTGCCCAGAGGTTGTGGAGTCTCCTCACTGGGGATGCTTGAGAACCATCTGGACACAATCCCGTGCCCTGTGCTGTGGGATGACCCTGCTTGAGCAGGGAGGTGGGACCAGCTGACCCGCTGTGGTGCCTTCCAGCCCGATCCATTCCGTGATTCTGTCGCTCTGCGGGGGTCAGCGGTGGAAAGCGGGGTCTCGGGGGGCGCTCCGAGAGGCTCTGGCCGCAGCTGGAGCGCGGCTGTGCCGGGGCCGGGGTCGGTGCCTGTCCCTGCCGAAAAAAAACGCCTCTTCCTCCAGTTCCTCCCTCGTGTGGCTGCGAGGGGAAAGGCCGAGCGGCGGGTCCCGCCGCCGCTGTTCTCCCCGCGGCCGCCGGGCGTCAGCCCAGCCCCGAGTGTGTCCCAGCCGAGCTGGCTGCGGCTTTCCTCCTCCTGGCCAGGCACCGGGAGAAGGAGTTTGGCGCGGTGCTAAAGGGAAAGCGCTCCCCACAGCTCCAGCAGCACCGCCGGGGCGGGTGATGGATGCCCTCCGCTCCTGGCCGCCTCTTCCTCCGGGGACTTCTCGGGCATCTCGCGTCCGCAGTTTTAAGCACATTACGCTGTTAATGGAGTTCGGGCAAAATAACAGTGTCTCCATCAGCGCCCGGCAAGGCAGCGATTCACATTCTTCTTCACTTGTTATTTAAAAACAACAGGGTGTCTTGGTAACAAGGTAATTATGGCAGTCAGCTCAAAACGCTCTTCAAAAATTAATCTCTGCAGGAGAGGCAGGATTGATTTATCTTGTAATCCTGTCCCTCTACTATCATTATTTAATTAAAAAAAACAAACAAGATAACGCAAAACATATTAAAGAGTGAAACACATCCTTGAAAGGGGAGTTTCTATGCCATTTCAGTGTTGGCAGCAGGGAAGAAAGTGTGGAGAATATGATTAAAAACTTGATCTCAACTCTTTGTCTAAGTAGCTATTTCTGTGAGGCAGGGCCATGTACCTGCCCCTCACGGCAGCAGCAGGAGCACTTTGCAGGAGCAGCTTTTACACAGTGGTGGATCCAAAGGGTTTGCACACTGCCATTAACTGTGGAAGAGGTTCCTGAAGGATTTGGGCTGGTTAAGGTGAAACCACAGCACAGAAACTGCTAAAGGAAGGGCCCAGCAGCTAAGCAAAGGCAGAGATAAAGGCGTCTCAAGACTTCTGTTTCTATTGCTTAGCGTTTGCAGTTTGGAAAACAACATTCCTTTTTGGGAACTACAAGTCCCAAAGTGCACTGTGGGAAGAACGTCCCTCGTACCAGCTAGTGCCCAGTACAAATTCCCAAATATGGATAAGGAATCAATTTTGAAAAAGACTCACACTGGCTGGATGCTCCTCACTGAGACTCAGAAAAGGAGTGAGGCAGCACAAAACCAAGGTAAGTTTGAGATATGCAAAGCTACCGTTCAAGAGTTTCTTTCATGGGGACCAGCCAAGACTGTTCTGTCCCTTAGAAGGGCAGCACTGCATTGCTCTGGTGATGTTGGATTTAGGTGCTGTAGTCATGGAGGCGACTTTTGGAACGGGACTGTTGTTTCAGGTGGGAGAGTGAGCAGCAAGAGCAGCTGTGCTGCCGAGTGAGTCAGATCCTGTTTCCCTGCAGATGCTCCTTTATTAATAAAGACCTATGGAAAGATAGCGAGTTGCAACACTGATGCAGTTATTTTAGAGGCCAGGAAGGGTCAGGGAGAGGTAGGAGTTGCTCTGAAGAGCGGCTCTGTATGAGTTGCAGTGTGTGGTTGTTTAAGAAGCCGAGGTGGACAAGCAGCCCTATAATAACAATAATTTTAGGTTAAATTAATTTCTCTGCAAGGTATGGTAGAATGTTTTTGTACTTCACCCCTTTTCCTAGAGGGGACAGTGTGGTTCCTTGAAGGCCAAAGCTCTTGCAGCTCTCTGACCTGCAAATAACAGTACCTCAGTAACAGGATTGTTTAACTTCAGGCCAGGAACAATTACCTATTTTACTAGCAATTTGTTAACAAGCAAAATGAAATCGTTCTGAAATATAATCATCTCAGTGGAGATGAGAGATGCTTGAGCTCCATTCTCAGGCACACGCGAAGCCTTGGTCTGGTCACAGGCAGTGTCAGCTCCTGCCTCTTTCTCTCCCTGGCAGTCAGACTTCTTCCTTGTGCAGCTCAGATGCAGTGTGTGGACACTCTTCTGGGTGACGTCAAGAGCAGCTGGTCAGCCTGATCCATCGTCCCAGCACCCTCCTCCTACTATGTAGGGTCATGGAGCAGCAGAGTTGGCACAGCAGAGTGCTGCAGATGTAGGAGGTGCAGTCCAGCCCTGGAGAGGAGCCTGAGACTGTTTGGGCTGGTGAACCAAACTGTCACATGGATACTCATCACCAAATAAGAATGATGCTGTTTTTCCATCTTTCCTTAAATGCGAGCAGCTTGAACTGTTTTTAAAGCTGAAAGAGTCCCTCTTGTACTTGAATCGGCCTACACAGCAGGGCAATCTATACTACCACAGGAAAACTGGAGGAAAGCAGCGTGTGTGCCTGTGCTCGTGGATAACAATTTCTAGTAACCAGAAAAGCTGAAGTCAAGCAAACTTACTGTCAGTGACAGGTAGTGTGAGGGAGTATCACAGTGGATTTTGTGTCCTGGGTGGGATGTCAATGCCCCAGCTCATCATCTTTTATCTGAAATCAAGGAGGTTTTTTCCTGTGGCCATCCTGATTTTGTATAGAAAAAGAAAAGTGAGTTTCAGAGAGGCCTTGTTTGTGTCTGCATCATCTGTGGATTTGCTGGTTCCCCTCCTCCCTCTCCGGCCAGGCAGTTCGAGAAGAGTTTAGAGTTACAAGCACCTGTAACAAGGCCTCTTGAGGTAAATCGCCTCAACTATTAATCCAGATCTGACTGGCACACGGTCACAGGGCCAGAGGGCTGGCAATCAGTCTTTTTCTGTGGTCTCTTCTGTGTCAGTAGGCTGTTAATAGGAGATTAGCTGCATTAGGGAGACTTTGAGCTAGAAATGGTGAGGCCCTAAGATTTGATTTGAAGAGAAAGAAACCCTCCTACACCCATATAAAAACAAACAGAAGAGCTGGAAATTTTAAAAGGCATTATAAACACAACATAGGAAAGGATAGTTTCTAGGAAAGATGTGGAGCTCTGTAGTACACTGTAGCTTTTTAGCAACACTTTAATAAAGCAATGAGGTCCCTGGAAACCTCAGGTCCCAGCATGCAGCACTGTGTCCTTACCACCACGTGCTTTTGTTTGGGTCTGGCGAGACCATGACGTGCTGGAATCTGCAATTTGTTTGTAATTTCCATCAGCAGTAAATCCCTATTAAATATTAAGCTAGCTGGCTGCAGATCCCTTCAATTAGCCCAGATTCAGGACTTCCCTAGCTCCTGGCAGGCGGTCCTCGGAGCCCTGGGTTGGGTGAAGGTGAAGGCTTTGAGGCTATGCCTTGAACAGATGGTGATGCTCTGCTTTCTTATCTTACCGAGCACGATGGCACAGCATCAAACCTATTTTTTTTTGTTTCAAAAATAGAACTAGTAAGAGGCAAATCACCTGATTTTGAGCCCACCTGCTGATGTTCCTAGTTGCTGTCTTTAAAAGCAGCAGTCTCTTATTTTGGCCATACACAAACCCATATAAACAACAGGTGACGACAGTGCCAGGCAGAAAAGACAACTGCAGGGGTAGTCACAGCCACAGTCCAACTGGGGAGGGATCACATACCATGAAAGTATGAGCAAATCTGTTTTAACCTTCATCACAAACACTGTATAAGGTGTAAATACTGGAAACTGGGAAACTGGAATCACAGAGTTGTATCCATGACTTGTAGAAACTTGAGTTTTACTCAGATAATGACAAAATCTTTCTGAAACAAAGGGCAATTTTAAGTTGATTAAGTCTCTTTCTTTGCTCCATAATCAAATAAAATACCAGCCTTGGCAAGGCAGCCCTCAAAGAATAGCAGCAGTTACTTTTGATTTCATTGTTACTGTTATAATAGTCATAATTAGTGCTGCGTGGGGCATTTCATAGCTGTAAGGTGACCAATTTGGTTAAAGGCCTAAGGCATCTTCTTTTCTGCAGCTAGCTATTATCTGTGAGAAAATACTAAAGCCTGTCATCACTGGAGGTCAGTTACACCCTGTTTGCCTAGCACAGCATCTCTTTGCTCACTGCTTTAGAGTCACAACCCTTCTAACAGTTAATACCTCCTCTCAGGGCCAACTTGCCAAAATCAACTGTCACCTATTAGTCTCCAGCTTTCCTATTTTTAAAAAGCAAACCTTGTGCTCTCATGGTCAGGAGAAGGGCTTGATAGTGCGAATCCTGGAAGTGTTTGTACCACGGGGCAAACGAGGCAATTGGAGAAAACGTTTTTTCTTGTTTTGCACTTCCTAACATCTCAGTACTTCTTTTCCCAGTGTCTGTCAATCATCTGTCCCCCATTTTGAATGCACATTTACTGTGGTCTGTGTTAATTATCTCTACAAACAGGGGATGCTTCTTCTGTCTTCCACATCTTGAATTGGAAGTCGCAGGATGTCTTGCAGAAGTTAACAAACTCCTTTGCATCTCAGGCTGCTGGTCCTAGCTTTTATCTGGCCAGGTCTTGTGAGGCTCACAGAAGTTGTGATGAGAGGTAGTTTTAGGAAAGCCAGCAGTGCTGCAGAGTTGTGTGGCAGCACTTGAGCCTCCATAGAAGATCCACTGGGGTGGGGTTGTTTGCTGATGCAACCTCTGTGTCTTATGTTTCATGGTGAGCGTCCCCCACGTGCCCCTGTGGCAGGTGGAGTGTGGTGGGGCAGGACTCCCCCACTTGTTGTTTTGCTCATGAACTTGATACAGTAATTAACAGGCTATTGTGCTTTTTATAATTATTATTAATTTGCACGTGAACTTTTTCGTGTAGTCAACGAATGTGCAGCACCTTTCTTTCGGGAGAATTTCTCCTCTCCTTTTGAAGATCTGTGTGCTATTTTAGGGTCTTACTGGTTTGAGATATATCCTTACAGTATGTGTAAGATTAATGTGTCAAGCCGTGTATTGGCCCTCATTTCCCTGATGAGCTGATGTTCTTTTTCCCTCTGTACCTCCCATACTTGCTTCTCCTTCTCATCTTTCTTGGCAATACCAGATGCAGACAAAGGTAGGATTAGGTATCTAATTAGTTTATATAGCCTTAGACATACGTGTTTACTTCTTGGCACTGGGGGAAGGGCAGCCCGGGAGGAATCTAACCCTTGTCTCTCAGTGAGGTTTTCAGCTTTGAGAGCAGCCTGAGCCCAGGCAGACTCAACAGCCAGGCCAAAATTTTCTAGACACATTTCTGTTCCAGATGCCTGTTCATGGAGGAAGTTGAAACCCCAGTCTGTATTACCAAATGTGAAGTAATTTCTCTTGTAGATTTAGATCCAGAAAATTTATTTCCAAAAAATGACTCAGTGTAGACAGCCTGAAAGAACTTGCTTGCAACGTCACAAAAAAAGCTAATAAACTGTAATGAATATATTTTGGAACTCTACCATAGATGACCAAGTTGTATTTAAAATATTTTTCGTTTATGGGAGTGAACTTTAGGCTGTAACTCTCCTGTCTCCCACTGCCATCATCCTTCAGTAGAGGTAGCCAGGGGAATTCAGCACTGCATTCCCACAGTAACTTACTCTCACCCTGGATCAACACTGGCTCCTCTGGAGAGCAGTAACACCGCTGCTGGTGTTTGTTGGTGCTTGGCAGCCCCTGCGCTGCGAAGGGAGCGGCTGCTTTTAAACCACCACTGAGAAGGGTTTGCACAGAGGTGGCTTCCTGGCTTTGCCCCGCAATGTTCATGAGATCTTTCCCAGCATTTCCAGTATGAATGACCTGACGGTGGGGATGAGGGTGTTGGGGACCAGAGACAGCAGGGGACAAGTCATAGGCCAAGGGTGAGTGAGCCCAGGACAAGCAGTGCCCTCCCTGGCTGGGGCGCGGTCGCACCCAGGGGACCCGAGCAGGGTGGGCAGTGCCAGGTGCTGCTAACAGGTTTCATCAGCCGTGCCAGGCAAGGTGAGGTGAGGAATTAAGTTCAGGGTCCGTGCCTGCAGTCGAGTCAGGAGCAGCAGGTCACAGGATTCAAACATCCACCCCGGGATGGAGACAAGGGTGCAGGTTTGCACACCTGTGAGGTAGCTCAGGCCTGGGTGCTCAGGATGGGACTTAAATGGAGCCTCCACCCTCCAGGATCACTGGGCAGGAGGTACAGGATAAGTGTTCCCAGTGAGGCTGGTCAGGGTATTTAAGGTCTAAGGCCACTGGTGAGGGGAGCCTGAAAAGGACTTCTTAAGCTGCTCCAGGTGTTTCTAAGATGATTAAGAACTATATAATGTAGTCATTATACTAATTAATAGACTTGCACAAGTGTCTTGATTTAGCTGAAAATTAAGTTTCCTGGATATGGACATTTCAAGAATTAAAATTATCCCAAGTGATCTTGGATGTAAGAGATTTTTTTTCTATAGATATATTTTTTTATCTCTGAACATCAGCTTCTCTTTTCATAAAACGGAGAAGATAATTGTCATTATCTTTACTACCTGACACAAGGCTTATTAGTTTTGTAATTTCAGTTGTATTTATGGAGTGTTCTGATATATCTGAATGAAAAGAAATGGACAAGTGTAAAAAAAAGGAGCAAGAGTGGACTGCACTATGCACTAGCAAAATAAAATTACTCAAGAGCAAAAGTAATGGAAATGAGATTCATGTATGAACTCTGACCAGGAATGGAAAATGGGGTGGGTTCTGCCAGAGATTGGGAACTTAATTTTTGCATTCAGGGATAGACAACAGCTGCCCTTATGTTTCTCATGAAATGTATTAGTGAGTAAGCACTAGGAGGGTGGTAGACAGGGGAAGATGAGAGGTTGGCTGGAATACAACCAAGTCATGAGGGTGGAGGTCACTGTAAACACAGCAAGGTTAAGTGAAATAAGGGCACGAGGAGGTCATGGTGAATTTGAAAGGGAGAGTGGATGCACGGAGTGATGATAGCTCTGGAGACTGGAAACAAAACCTTAAATAGCTCAGATTTGTATTCAAGAACTCTTGTCCACGCCAGGCCTCTGCATCCCTCTTTCTGTATCAAATTAAGCAGCAGTTAACATTCCCAATCCATTGTGAGCTGCTGGAACAGTATGTCTATTCTGAGCTCCCCTTGCAAGACTGTCTCATTCCAAAAGGTGTGTTCACAAGAAGAAATTAAATACTGGAAAGATAGTAGGATAATTTTAGGAGATAGAATCACTGCATGCTAAATCCCCAAAGGAGCTGACTCTCTAAATAGTCTTAGCAGGGAAGCATACTCTGTAAATCATTACCAAAAGTTAGGCTGAAAGCATTAAAACGCTTTGTATAATAAGCATGTAGTTTCTGCCCTGATCTTCCAAGCCACTGTGGTTTATTTTCCTAAGCTTGCTGTGATCAAAGCTGGTTCTCCGGTCTTGCTATTCATGTGACAGTTGAAGATTCAGACTGGTCAGAAATAGGACAATCACGGAACTAAATCTCCAGAGCTGCTTGAATCATGAGGTTAAAAGAGGACTATGAAGTACTTAATAGGCTGCCTACACATTGCTCAGCAAGTCAGAGGTTAACAAAGGACCTTATTATTTGAAAAGATAATTGAGGCTGAAAACAAGTCAACCATCCCACAACTAAGCCATGGAGATCATCAGTTCTTGTGAACAATAGCTGATGATGTTCGGGATTCAGTGAGTTAAGTGGTTAATCCTATACAGAAAGCTGCATCCATAATGGACTTTAAATAGGGGGAATCCACCCAATTTGACCCCTAGAGAATTGCTTCCTGCTGTTATGCTGATGGATATGTCTATAAATATCATGGTAGCCATCAGCAGATAAGATCTCGCAGAGCTGAAAAGCCTCTCCCTATTAAATGATACATTGATCTCCCTGAAACAGCGGGAGTGTGGGGTAATGAGCCACTGAAACCAATCCCCCTGCTCTCGCAGAGTGACTGTAGCCAAAGAGAAGCAAGATCCATGTATTGTTTTTCTTCTCGATTTGGTGGGAAAAAGTCAATATATATTGTCAAAATATAGCCAAAGTATAAACTATGTACTCCTCGTTTCTTTTGCCCAATCTTCTCCACCAGGCTGTTCCTTACATTCTGTATTGGTCACTCAGGCAGCAGCTCACCAGCCTTTTGCTGCAGTTTGTTCCAAGTTTGTCCTTTGCTGTTTGCATCAGTCAGAGAGAGCCATCAGTCAGGGCAGTTTCTGGGCAAAGCTGCCTGTGCTGCACGCTGGCAGGTTTGTGTACGTTCTCCAGCACAGGTACCAATGTGTGGCAGACAAACTTCAGCAACTACTTCTGTTCATCCTCACCTATTTCTGTCACTTTTGTGAATTTAGTAAAAAAGGGCTCACTGTCCTGGTTTTGGGCGTTTTTTTTCAGATTTTATTTGGGTTTAAATATTATTTATTTATTTAAAGCTCAAAATCTTAAGGTTTTTAAGTCTACTGTGTTATAATGCAAGGCCTGACTTGCGATTTTCTACTCTCAGAGCTGTTGGTACTGCATACAATGGGACATGCACATACACCCAGTAGCACATAGACTTCAACCCCTTCATTCTCACTCTCTGGACTGCCTGTATGACATCTCCATGTCTGTATGTGCACGCAGATTCAGGGTAAGCTTGCTGCCTTTTTGGTGCTTGACCTAGCTCTCCTGGGATTTAGAGATGCCAGCCACAAAGGAGTTACACCGTGTAAAGTGGCTCTGATTTGTTTTCTGTATGTTTCTTTTCTGCGCTGTCCATTTGTTTCCCTTTGGTTTTCTTCCTCCATTTTGTTCTCTGGCTCTTTTCTCCTCCAGTGCTGACTTAAATGCAAATTCCATCATTTCTCAGAACTGGGGACTGTGACCAGAAGTTGTGCTGTGGGACTTACCTGGAGACCTTGCAATAGGTGCTTTGCATGGCCTGGCTGGCAACTGGTGCTGTTAGCAGTCCTCTTCCAGAGTTAATAAGGACCAGGACAAGAAAGCTTAGAAGAAAGCAGGGCTTCACAGTCCCCCCAAACCCATGCCCATAGCTGTATACAATGTGGGGATACAGAAGGAAAGGGGATTATGAGGACAAAATGATCAGGGTGCTTTCCTCTTCTTTCCCTTCTCTGCATGGACTTTTCTGCTTAGGCAAGAAAAAAAAAAAGGAACAGTGCAGGGACTTTATTTCTGAACTTGTCCATTCCTGCTTCATTGTCTTTGAGCATGAGAGAGTCTTTTGTTTCAGAGACTCCAGAAGGAGTTAAAGTAAAGTGGAACATGAGTGAAGGATCATGAGATTCACCAGCTCAGCCTGCCCCATTGGCACTCACAGTTGGGGCTGATGAGTTCAGTGACTCAAAGACATGGGCTGTCATTACCTCTGAAGAGACAATGAGCCACGAGAAAATGATTCTGCTCCGTTTTTCAGCAGTATCAACAAAATTGTTTACCAAGTTCCAAACGGTTATATTTTTGGCATCCCTGCAGCCTGTTGTGGCCTGTTGAATGTTACTTATGAGTAAGGAGGAAAGAACTTGACTTGATGCTCAATTATAAAGCAGAATGTCTACGGCTGACAGTTAAAGAAAAACAAAGCAAACCAGTATTTTGTAAATCAACCTCACAGGATCTGCAGAGACAATAACTACAGAGCCCGCTGGTTTCAATTGCAGGGGTATGTCCTGGTTTTTAAAGTCATGTCTTCTGGTCTCTCAAAATACTGCAACTTGAGACACCCAAATTCATCACTTGTACACCTACGTGTAACTGGCCTGCTCAGAGTCATACAAGACTGTGGAGAAGCTGGGAGGTGGGTTGGGGTTTCTGTCACAGACAAGCCTCCACTCTGTCCTTGGAGTTTACCATGACTCTGCTGTAATCTGTGCTCAGCTGCTGTGGCCTCAGGAGAGCCCTGGTTAGGTTTCCTGAAGGAAAGACAGAATTGCAGGTATTTCCAGGACTTGGCTGGAAAACTGGTCTCCTGTAGGGAGGAGCTTTACCCCCCCTCAGTTTCTGCTGTCATGCTGAGGGAGGGGAGCCTCTGTCCTCGCCTCTGTCCTCACCAGTGTGCAGACACAGGCAGGGTTGAGGTGCCACAGGGCTTGAGTGTGGGCCTGGTGTCGAGGTAAAAATGCTGTTAAGTGGATAACAGAGTGCAAGGTCTTGACTCGGGTTCCATGAAATCACGTGTGACAGTGCCACAAGAGGTACATGTTCTCAAAACAGCCCCAGAAAGATGGTGGTGCTGACTGCATAACTTGGGCTAGAAATAATAGCCATGGTAGCACTGGCCACTGCCTATAAAAGTGAATTTGAAAAGGAATGGGAAGAGCCCAGAGGGCAACAACAGGGACATAAATAGTAGCCTAATAAACAATTGATGCCAAGGATTTATACAGTGCTTTACTTACTCAAAGTGCTGTGAAAATATTAGCTGCTAAACCTTAATTAATCATTCAGGTAATTAAATGAAAGTGGAATGAAAATGGTTAGAGGAAGTTTGGAGTATGAAGGCTTCCTGAAATCATTAAATGATTTTGCTGTCTTTGATGGAAGGAAGAATTTCTTCCTTTAGGGTTTAAATGTGCTCACAGTGTGGGTGTTATTACAGTTTTAATAACCACCTGCTTAATTCCATGGGATGGGAGATTACATGCAGTACAGCCAAGAGTTTCTTGTTTGTTTGAGTAACCTTGGCAGTTTTATGGGCCTAAAAAAAGGAGAAATATCCCCAGCTCTGTGTTTCAGAGTGTGAATGATGACCAGCTTCAGGGGGAAATCTTGATCCTTTGACTTCTCACCAGTAGGATGGGCTGGGAGATGGGGTACTATTACAGCATGATCTGTTGTTTTAACTTAAGCAGGAGGGAAGGATGAAGATTTGTTGTCATTTGATGTACAGGAATCACTGAATGAGTGTGATAAAAGCCACTGAGAATGTTGGAAGCGATAGCTAATTTTTTTTTATGGATTAATTCATCCCCCTACAGTAACAAAATAGGATTCTTTGGCAAAGAATCAGTGCAGCTTTATTCCTGGCTGTGGCATATTTAGGTTTGTGTTATCACCCACTGCCCACACTTGTGTTGCAGAAACTCCTGAGGGAACTTGTGAAGAGATGCGTTTTCAGTCAGCTGGCCCGAATCACTGCTTTGCTGATGAGCCCCTAAAGCTGCTGGAAACAGACCTGTTTCATGCCAGGCCAGTATAACCACAGACATGTAGGTCTGATTTCCTAGATTCAAAGACTGACTTATTGCACTGTTTAAGTTGGGTTTTCAATTTACCTGCAACCTGAGAACTCAGTATCTTAGGGCAGGTACAATATAAACAGTTGGTGCTGCAGATAAAGCCAACAACCTTCAAGAAAGACCTGATTCTATGACTGCTAATTGCTCTGATACCTTTACTAACCTCCTTCAAAAAGATTACAAAAGTCTGTGTTTCCTTCTGACCTGGGATACTGTCACTGTAAGCGGTGAAAGCTATCAGAGTTCTCCTCTTTTCTCTCCCTTTTCCTCTGTCTGGTTCCCCTGGGGACAGAAGATCCTGGCAGCTCGATCTACCCCAGGCGTTTGCCTTTTGTTTTCCTGTACTTTTCTCTTGGCACAATTCAGGAGTTTTCAGTGTTGTGCTTCTACAATCACATGCTAAAATATTTGCACAGCTGTCTGATGACAGAAAAGGGGAGAAATAGAAAATCCACTCTTCTGTTATTTGAAAACAAAACAAAAGAAACCTCCAAACAACTAAACAGAGTTTAACATGAATTAATCATGTAAAATCTTCAGTTTCCTCTGCTCTTGTATAACAGACTCCTCGTTCACTTTGCCTGGTTCTCCCCATGTCCTTCACCTTCTTGTACACACAAACCCACGTCTTCATGCTTCTCATAAAATGCCTGTGGGTTCAAACACCCGTGGGACTCTGTTGCCCACCTGTGTGCACTCACTTCAGCCTGTTCCTGCTGTACAGAAATAGGACCAACTCCTACAGGCTATAATCAGGCATTCTTCAGGCAAATCTCTGACTGAAGTCAGTGGAAGTTTTGGCAGAAGGACTGCAAAACTAATTACATTCCTCCCCCAAGTATATATATATATATTGGATGGTGATGAGAGATGAGAAAATACTGCCTAGAAAGAAAGTCCATTAATAAATGAGAAGTAGATGTGGGGAAGAACAGTTGATTGAATTATTTATAATGCTGTTATAAAATTGCTGAGTTGCTGAGCTTTCCAGAAACCCATCAATAACATGCATGACCATAGCAGCAGTTAATAGGAGTATAGACAAGTAGGAGCAAGGATCTCCATGCAAATCAGGTGTGGAAATACTGTGAAAAAAGCCTAGCATATCCAAATCACTTAGCACAGAATATATTCTAGTGTGGTGACAACATTACAATAGCCTTGAAAACTAGTTGTGAGTTAATTTTACCAGCAGTGCACCAGAGAATTTCAAGCAAAACCTGATCAAATGTGGGCCCATATTTTAAAAATAGAAAGACAGTACAGACGCTTCCTAACAAGCCTAACTACAGATCAGAGTGAAAAAATTTAACTGTATGTTTAAAAAAACCTGGATAGTGATACTCAGAGCAAAATGAACCTCAGTGTTCGAAAGAACCAATCATCACTTTTTTTGGGGGTCAGAATTATCTAATTAGTGATTGATGATACTAGAGCAGATATACTGCATTAGTTCCTTTGGTGCAATGAGTGGAAGATTCATGTTTTCAAATCTTCAGCGGCTACAGGCAGGAAAAGTGAACAGGGCAACAAGCTCTTTTTCAGCTTTGACATCTATAATTCATGTGCATGGACTGCACTCCCACTACCAACAGTTTGCTCCCTTCCTACACACATAAACACACACTCCCTGTCTTTATCCTGCTCTCAGACCACACACATCTCTGTCCAGTTTCTGCCCTTCACATCAGCCAGCCTCTTCCCTTGGAAGCGTGACCGCCTCCTCTGAACCAAGGCCTCAGTTAGAGGTGTTTTTCACCCTGGTCCACTAAGTTTGGGTTAGTTTTTGTTGGGTTTTTTTTAAGGCTTTCTTGCTGTCCTCAGTCAGGAGCTCCAGACAAAGCCTTCCTTTCTGTGAGGGAAGTACAGAACCAGGAATGTGGCCTGGACATTTATGGACAAAGGAACATTCAATGTTTCCACTCCTGTTGCCTCCTAATCATTAGGAAGAATGACTGTGCTGTGTCTTTAGCATTCCAGCTCATTTTATGAAGTCTGTGTCCTCCTGTGGACCTACATTTAGGGTAGCCCTCCTTTTGTTTGTGGCTGGGACTGAAGTGTCCAGGCACAGGGATGTAGTCTCTCTGTGCTGATCTGCATCCAGCAGACGGAATGTCATTTCCAGCCTGTTAGCCTCTGAAATGTTCTGTTTGTGAAATTAGCCTGATGAGGCGGCTGATGAGAAATTGGTGCTTATTAGCTGCTGTCATTTTTATACCCTCTTCTGTAAGTAATGGCACAGCAGCGCTTGTGATCCCATTAAATAGCTCTGGCTGGGGGAAGATAATGCTGCAAATGGAAAAGGCTTCTCAGTACCGCAGGCCGAGCCCAGCCACCTCCTCTCCCCTTCATTCCTCTGCTGCTTTCATACCCTCTGCTAGCCCAGCACTACTCCTTCTCAGGATTGTCTTCTTCAGGGGACAGCTTCATTTTGAATGGCTTCATGCAATCACGCCCAGAGGCACCAAGTCTTTTCCACTAAGCCAAGCGTAAAAATATCTGAGGGATGGGGCGAGGGAGGGAGTGTCAGCAAAACAGATATATTTAATTATATGTACCAACCAACATTTTCCCTGTGTAAGATTAAGTGTGCAGCTCGGTTTCTGATCTTACTGCATTCTCATTTAAGATTATTGAAGAAGCAGCCACCAAATGCCTGTGATAACTGGAACTTTTATAATATGCTTCCATTTGGTTTAGTACGCTCACATCTGTGTGGAACCGGATGCTTATAACTCTGGGTGTACTCATAACTAATTTTGAACAAGCCACTACACTAAGCCACCATGCAAGGAGGGAGGGTGTGTGTGGGTGTGTCTGTGGATGTGTGGGTGGTGCTGTTAAATCCAGCATCTTTAATGTGAAGGCTCCAGACTTCCTGGGGCTGGGCCTAGATGGATTTTCCTACTTTGCAGAGATCTTCTGCTCTGCCAAGCCTAGTGGCATTGTCATGGTCATCATTGTATTTGGTGATGTTCTCCAAGTCCCACGTTTCAGAATCCTGTAAATGAAGGAGAAATGGAAGTTTTTTTCTAAACCAAATTAATTTCTAATCCTCGTAGTGTGTTGGAGAAAAGCTAGAAAAGTCAGTCTGAAGGCAAAGACAAGTAAAAAGATTAGAATTGTTATTGCTTTTAAAGCTTGAGATTCTTTTTAGCCCACTCACAGTTTTTTAAATCTAGTTCAAGTCTTTTTAACCCTTCTGGTTGATACTGCTGTTCTGCACTAGTCCCATCTCTGCTGATTCAGATTATATGGGGCAAAAGGTACTTAACCCCTTGTCATGATGTTTGGATTTTGTCCTTACCTAACAAGTTGGGATGAGCCACTGTCACAAAGCACTCAAACGAACTGAGTTGAAAGTGAGGGCAGGAAATTTAGTTAAGAAAGCAGATGTGTGGGTTTTACTTGTGTGTTTGTTTTTGTCCACACCACCTACATGCACACAGAGCTGTGTTTGTTACTGGCATCCTGAGAGAGGAAATCCATTACCTTAAAAGAAGCACTTGGCTTTAAGAGAGAATAATAAGGAAAGCAACAAAGAAGCATTAGCAACATTTTCTAAAGAAGATGAGATAAATAGTCTGTCTCATAAACAAGTGGTATTATTTAACTATCCAAGGAGTTGCTTTGCAAAACAAGGCTGAATTGTTCATTGTCCAGCAAAATAACGCCTGCTTCTGCAGTCCTGGTTGCTTCTCTGACTGCAGCCCAGGCTCTGTAGGTCTCTGCTGCTGTGGACTGTCCTGCCTACCATTACTGATACTGTTTATGTCAATGTTATAACAAAAATAAGTAGAAAACAGCAATATTAAGGCTCAGGAAGGATAACGCCAAGACTTTTCAGTTGAGGGGACAGGAACAAAGGAATTCTGCCAGCCCTGAGCTTCCCTGTAGCTGTAATAGGGCCTCACAGACACACTTGTGCTTGGTTGTGTTGGCAGAGAAACACTTGGCAGAAAAATACCCTTTTGCTGTCTCAACTGCTCATTCACCTGCTCACAGAGACAAGATTATATCGCTCTGTCCTAGCACTTCTTCAAACACTGCTGAGCGTGTGCTCGTGTTCACATGTTTACCAGAACAAGGTCTCTTTTCTCCTCTTTTCACAAGACATGGTATTTCCCAGAGGAAGCCAGCAGCTCTCCCGGGGCTATGCCAGCTTTCCTACACTATGCAAACAAGGTTTAAAGATGCTGTAGAGCTCCGTGAGCGGAGTAACGGGGGGGAGGAGGGGGGCTGTGGGGTGTATGTGGGGTGTGAGGGGAATACCTTCTGTATAAAACAGCCTTTTTTTTAAAGAAATCTGTGGATTACCCAGGTCAGAGGAATCCTCAAAGGAGGAGGCAATACACACACTCGGTGCTCCCATTGCCGCTCCCTTAGCGAGCCACGGGGGACCACTGCTCCGTTACTGTGGCAACAGTGACGAATTGGCAGCCAGGCCCATCATCACACAGCCTCCTCGAGACCCTGCGAGATGCTCCGGGAAAGACTTACAGAAGGCGATTTGCATCTGAGATCCCATTTCTTTTAAATTTTGGCTTTACCTGGCAAGCCTAGAGAAAAAGATTGTTGGTACGAGCTCTCCAAGGAGAAACCCGTGTGGGAGCAGGGCATGAGGAGTGGTGAGGGGGCTCTAATTTAGATGGCAGCCCTTGCAGAGGCGGGAGAACTATTGAGCACCTGTCGGGGAGGAGTTGACTCATGTGGGAAGAAGGTCACTTACGCAGCCTCGCTCTGTGAGTACTGACCCAGCTGGCCTCTCGTACCTCCTGCTGCAAATGTTATTTATTGTTTGTAATTAACTATCAAATTCTGGGGGTTCTTGTGTCTAAGGAGAGAGATTTTCTTTTGTGCTGGCTCTAGGCTTCACGCAAAATCCATGAATGCACTGCTGGCTTTTTGTCCTAGGCGTGAATTCCTGCAGGAGCTGCAGCCTCACCCGTCAGCAGCAGGTTTCTCATAGCAAGCTCGATGAGATCTGCAGGGCAGGATCTGCAGTTTGCAGCGAGCACTGCACAATCTGTACCTTAATACCAGGTTTTGTGCTCTAGCCAGCTAATACAGTACTAGATCAGCTTTTCATTTCATTCACCATTCCAGCCTTTGTTATACAAGCTAACTTATTTGGTTTTGCTGAGATTAAGAATTTAAGCAGTGAGTAAATCAAATGCTTGAACAGGTGCAGAGAGATTGCCCTATGTAGGATAGAGTTACAAGCAACTTCATTTCAGTGAGACAAACAGATGCACCAGATAAACTGCTGCTAGAAGGAATTATTATATTGGCAAATATCAACCGTGCTCCACTGTACCACATGGATGTCATAGTCAAGCACACAGACAGTAGCTACGGGTGAGATCAATCAAGCATGGCTAACAATAGGCATCTATAAATGTAATCATGTTACAGAGCAGTATGATCATCAGTTTTTAATTCTGTCCTGAAAAATGTTAGTGAAACCTAGAGATCTGTGAAAAGAATATGCTGCTTTGTGAAAAAATAATGCATTACAAAAAAAATAATAAGGAAATATGAGGAAAAAAAGAAATGAAAGGTATCTTGTACGCCATAGATCTGAAATCTTGATCAACCTACAGCCTGGTCACATGAAAGCCAAGGAGATTTTTTTTTTCCTCCAGATGAATTTGGTGCTTGTTCTGTTCCTTGGCCAGACGGCAGCACTGGGGCATCTCTGGCTGTAATCTCATTAAGACTATTAGGCTGCGATTGTGCTTGTGCTTTTGCTGGCATGGCTTTAGGCAGACAAATGATCCTCAGAGCTCTCACAGTTGAGAGGAGACGGGGGTACGTTCTCTCTCACGAGGTTTGAAAATCTTACAACCTCGACTTTGGAAAGGCACTGTTTGCAAACCAGCTGGGAAGGCAAACAGGGACAGGTCCACTCAGCCCAGGCACAGAAGGGCAGTTTATGAACACGGCTTCTGTTCGTGTAATGGGAGTCACGTGTGTGAGTGCCCGGCACAATAACGACCAAACACACTCCCCTCAGTGTGTAAATAGTATAAAGCTGTGCCTGTGTGAGTGTTGGCATGAGAGGCTGGGCTACTACAGAAAAAACCCCCAGAAATCAGAAATTAATAATTTGTTAATTTTTCCATCCCCAGAACCAGTCCTGTGTTCTGCTTTGTCCCGCCTGTTGTAATTAACACGAGCATAGTAGCTTTTGTTTTGTTGTACTGTTTGACCAAACTGAAAAATATTTTGGTGATATTTCTGGATGTTTCTGGAGTCAGATACAACTTCTTTTCATTCAGTTTTAGCCCATTACTCTTCATTACAATTCCTGGGGACACTGTAAATACCTGTTCTTCCTCTTCTGCATTCCTGCATCATTCATATATTAGTAGATAGCTCTGTCCCTCAGCAGCAGTGGAGCTTAAATACTTCTGGATGTAGCTGGATTTCCAGCCCCCTCTGTGACCCCTGCACATGTGGATCTCCTGCACATAAACCCACACCGGTTGATGTCATTCGCGCATGAGCCTTGGGAAGCAGCCTGTGCTGAATGAGTGCCAGTGTACCACACAGTTCATAAATATGTAGAAGTAATGGGCCCTATCCCAACAAGCTTAGATTCAGAAACGTTTAGCAGATGTTCTGGCAGTGGGGGAGGAAAACAGGAGATGAATAAATACAATACTGCAATAGCAAATACTTTGTTGATGAAGCTGCACATAAATTAGAATGACAAACACACCCTTAGCAGGACTTTGACCTATCCGTAAAACAACATCGACATGTTTTATTTATAGTAGTTTCATGTTCTCAGGATCAATAAAGTGACTTCATTGATTTACTTTTCCCTTTTTATTAATACTTCTCTAAACAGTGATGAATTTGAATGGAACATAGGTAGAGTCTTTGTTATAGCTTGTCAAAGGACAATTCCAGTAGTACTAGCAAAGCAATAAGGTTCTCAGCCAGGACAACAGAGCCTTTTGCTAAAGAGAACCTAACCATGGTTAAGAGTTTGTCCCATATCTGTTTGAGATTTGGGGCTGTCAGTTATTTCTAGACAATACCACAAGGGAGCTGCTCTATGCACTTGGTTAAAGGAATAAAAAGTTGTTGCTTTAAAAACAAGTATAGGAAACAGCTCAGGCTGTCCATTAATCCAAACTCCACATAGTAAACATGCCTTTTAGACCTTAATGCATGCTACATGGAGTAAACCAGTCTCAACTTCACAGGCAGTTCTTGTGTGGAATTTTATGGCCCAAATTAGATGAAGAACCAATAAAGTGTCTCAATGATGACCTTGCAGGACTTTTCCTTACGTTTCACCATGGTGTGTTTAAATCCATTCATTTTGGTTAGTACAAGGAAATGCTGTACTTCTGATTTTTTGGTTAATGTATTAATTGCATAGTATGGCAACAATCTAGTGGTACTTCATCTGGGTATTGTCTTCTTGAATATCTGTGTTTTCTTCATTGGCAAGCAGTTGTTTTACTGCTTTGACTGATCTTGCTCCTCTTCACACACTCGAGCTGTGCTTCCTAAAGGAAGCATGAAGTGAAACTCAGCTGGGCTACTCTTCCCAGCCCTTAGCATAATGTACAGTTTTGGGAGGGAGTTTTCTGCCCTTGTGTAGCCTTTGTTCTGGGTTACTTCTACTTAAAACTTTACGGTATAGTGAAGTGAAAGTTGTGTGTTTCTCATCAGCTTCTCATATGCCCACAGTCCTGAGTCATAGCAGCAAACTCAGCTGCTATTTTGGATTTTACTGCTTGGAAAAATCTGAGAACAGTGAAATTGTCTACGGTGTTTGTGCACAGACCCAGTGCCTAGAATTTAGTTTTCAAGTACTAAAGTCTATCCTGAACACTCAGCAGATTTGCATGTACAAACTTTCCTTATTGGTTCCTGTTTGAAAGCTTATTTTCTCAGTGTGGAGGGTTAGAAACATTTTTCTACATGATCAAAATTTACTGTCTCTGATGGGCCATCTTTTTATTTCCCTGTTTAACTGCAGAAGTTTTTATCTAGAGAAGTTTCTACTTTTTCTTAGTGAGCCAATTGGTAGCTTTATTTCAAGTGAATTACAAACTTGTATTTGTTTTCTTGTAACAAAACGTCAGCAGCAATTTATTTGGAACTCAGCTCCCACCCCAGCACACAACATCAGTCTGGATTAGTGTTTGCATGTGTGTTCAGGGTGGTGGAAGGGGGTTGGATAGCATCATTTCATAAATATTATAGCTATTCAAATGCCTATGCAGTGAATAATCACTTGCAACAGGAGCATGTCGGGTGGTTGGTGACTTCTGCCTTGCATTTCAAACACAGGTAGAATACCTGTGTTATTTCTTAGGAAGTCAGTGCTATGTTTCCTCCAGAACTGGGCAATTCTTCCTGCTAACAGTTGCAGAAGACAGCAGATTTTAAGACCTCTCTAGACTAGACTAGTCCTTCAGTTTCCTCTGGAAACAGTTCATCTTTTGGAAGTGCTCAGCTGCTGATTTGTATAGAGATTACTTTTGCATTAAAAAAATGGCTCTAGCTGTCCAAGTAAATGTAAGCATGAGAAAACAAGACTATAACTCATCAAGGAGATCCCTGATTAAACTGCTTCCAACAGGTGGTAGTTTAAATACAGTGACTTTTAACAGAAACATTTGCATACAGGAGATGAGAGTTCCTGTCAGTGGAGGTGCTTCAGTGGTGCTTTGGTTTCATGTTGTGGCCTTGACTTTTACAAATACTGATGTAGAAAGTAAAAAAAAAAAAATAAATAAAATCCTTTGGCGCTGTAAATGTATAAGATGTATAAACAGGAGGGACGTTGGCAGAACACACCAAGTTCTCCTTCCATTCTGCATCATACTGGTAAGGCCTCAACTGGGAACATGCTGCATGCTGTTCCTGCACAGAGAAATTCAGGAAAGACATGGACTACAGTGAGAGCCACCAAAGGGGAACACCAGGAATCAACAGTCTCACAATCTAAACCAGGCGGACAGGCAAGAAGAAATGGAGTTTTAGGTCTGGGGAATGTAGTAAGGAGTGACAAGAGAAATCTTCATGCATCTAAAAGGCTGTTTCAGGAGTAAGAGGAACAAACATTTTGTTTCTGTTGGGTAGGATGAGAAGTAGATGTAAATTACGGTAGAAAAGATCCAGGTTAATCATTAGGGAAAACTTTTTCTAAAGGCAAAAAGAGTGAATTGTGAGAAAAGGCCATCTTGCCCGGATAGACTGTGGTGTCTGCAGCATTGGGGAGGTCTTTAAGGGGTAAAACAGATGGGGCAGAGATGCTTTCACAGGGATGGAGTTAGATGACCTCTCAGTATCCCTTCCAGTGCTGTAGTTTGGTGATCATCTTCTTGTTGGAAAATCCAGTTGCTGTGTTTTATCTTGCTAATTCCAGATGTGGGGACTCTGCTCTGGGACAGTATGCTTCCAGTGGAATTTGCTGTTCTTGGTTTTTAAAGAGATTACAAATTCCCACAGGAGCAGTCATGCACCTGGCAAGTCCTGAGCCTTGGAAGGTTGTCAGAATAGAATTTAAGGTTCCCTGGCTATTTTTACTGTGAAAATAGCTTTGATATCGTAGAGATACCAAAAACTTTCTTAAATTTTCTTCTGTAACTTCCCTCCCTTGCTATACTCCTGGGAGCAACACCTAGCTCTTATGAACTTTCAATAATTTCTCCTAGAAACAGAATACATAAAAAAGCAGGCCTTATTTTGCTATATACACTTTTCAAGAGGGGACACTGTATTACAATCTGACTTTATTTTGAGCAGTAGCAGCTCACCTCCTTTAAAGACCTCAATCTTGAACCACAATATTTTCCCTGGGCTGGTTTGGGACCGCTTCCTCAACAGCTGCTGTGCTTACTAGCGGTCACTTCTGGAGTGCCAACACCCAGTTTTACTGAGCTTGCAGGCACGAATTCACAGGGAGTCAGTCACTGCTTGGCTGGGGCGAGGTGACTTACCCAGCCCAGTGCAAACCAGTAGTTCTGCAAAGCCCTCAGGCAAAACACAGTGGTGGACTTCTCTTGCACATCACCAGTCTGGAACATTAAGCTTCTACCAGGCTGTGATGCAGGATTTCAGCTGCCTTAAACTTGCTTTTATTCTGCAAAATAGCCCGTTTTGTACCGATGTTGCAGTTTTTGTGAGTGTGCTTTATGAGCCTAAAGTTCTGTACAGTACTGCCTGCCACCCTCCTCCCACTCTGAGCACCACGTGCATGCAGTGAAAAGGGACATGCAGAGGCAGTATAGTGCTTTGTTTTTCCTTCAGTTCTACTTGTTTAAACTCTTCCTCTTACAGTGCATTGTGAAAACTTCTTTGGGAATCCAACAGCATAATGATGCAAATAACCCTGTCATATGACTAAGCCTCTCTGGTGCTGGATTCCAAAATATCGAGCCAAGACGTACAAGTCTTGCGGTGGATGCCATAGGCAGCCTCCTGCTAGAGTGCAGATGACTCTCCAGTTCCCTAATGGGAATTGTTTGGGTCCTTATTAGCACTTTACAAAGATTACTGTTAAACTGCCAGCCCTCCTCCTGACTGCTCCAAGCGCTCAGCCCAGTAATCACCGCACACACTGTGAGAGCATTTTAAAACGTCTCCCAAATCACTTTGTGTAAACCCACTCCTCTGTCCGCTTTCATTTTTCAGTAATCTAACACATCCCCAACCTGCATCTTTGCAGAGAAGGACACCTTGATGTATTGGTTATGAGCAGGTAGTAGAAGCTGCTGCCTCACCTGCAAAGAGCTGCTCTGTCAGTGACCTTCAGTGACTTCCAAGGGGGAAGATCCCCTGGAATCCCCTGACTCTTCCTACCCTTTGGTACTTGTATGGGCATGACTTTGTGCATCTGCTCAGGTAAGGAAAGGTGTCCTTGCCAGATTTTCCAGCACGTAAGCTGAATCAGCAGGCTGAGGCTCTCCAGTGATTGCAACCAGTAGCTCTAATTTCTATGCTCATGGAAACACCATCAGTAAACAGGGTGGGTTGAGCCAAGTTTATATCAGCTAAAGGCTTTCCTCCATCTGTTCTCAGACATGGATATAGACAGTGAATTGGGAATTGTGCACTTCTGGCTGATATTTGTCACACCACACTGTAGTAAGGATTTGCTCAGCCATATCATGAGCTCATTTTATGCATCTCTTATGAATGATGTCTGTTTGGTGTATCTGTTTGGTGTTTTATCGTGTGTTATTGCAGTACCTGACTGCTTTTCACGCCAAAATCTCTGATAGACTATGGAGATCAAAACTTCTCTTCGGCCAGGGTTGTGAGACTGTGGCTTTGGTATTGGCGACACTGGGACTGTGTGGTTCTGAATGTGAAAGGTGTTCGAATTATCTCTGCTGAAGAAGCCTATTTGAAGGAAAACTGGTGCACTTATTACTGTTGCTATTTTCCTGGGTCTGTGCTTGACTCCTAATCCCTGAATCATGGACGGCGCTGCGTTGGTTTGCATTCCTGCTCCATTCGGGTGCTCACTGACTGGCTCCCCCACCTGAAGGGCTCAAGGGCACTGTCAGCTGAGTGTGGCCAGGGCAGCACAAACGTGTGCACTGCTTGCACACGCTGAAGTGCACAGCTAGGAAGGACACGTTTATATACGAACAGTACACAAACCTATGTGTATATCTTTGGGCAGCCGTGACTGTGCTCCTCCTGCCTGCTGGATCAGTCGGGAACCAGGGGCTTCTGAGAGCAAATGGAAAGGGAGATGTGCGTATTTATACCTGTGATCCCACATGCACACACTAAACGTTTCTGTGCTCCTCTCAGCGCTCTCTTGGAGACCAGGGCTCTGTCGTTTCCCTGTGCAGCCCGTGCCAGCGCTGTCACCTCAGTGTCACCCGAGGGATTAGGCAATATTTGGGTCTCCCGAGCTGACTCGATTAGCAGGAGACAGGGATAACGGGAGCACAGCAGCATTCACCTGCTGTAACACTGCTCCTCTCGCCGAGCGCGGGGGCGAGGAGCCTTTTCCCGAGCGCATCAGGATCCCGACAGGACGGGTTGCTACGAGCACCGCTGCGAGCTTCTCCGCAGCCAGCCCCGATCCCAAAAATGTATTTCGCCCTTTCTCGCGACGATTTTACGGGCGCCTCCCCGGCCTTTTTTTAGGTCTGATTCGCCGCCTTTGCCC
>NW_021940682.1:4768817-4929674 GCF_001715985.3 Manacus vitellinus
TGCAGTCATCCATTTGAGGTTAGTGCTCGGGAGCAGCTGGAAAGGATTCCTCCATCTCGACAAAAGTTACTGTCAAGTCTGACGTGACAAAAATTGCTGCTTTCTTTGTTCATCCTATTGTACTGCTTTGAAAGTTTAACGAAAGGTAAAAAAAATCTGTGGAAAACCTCTTTGAGGGTTAGACTTAAAATTGGTGCTCTTGGTTATTCTGCACTTCAGATGCACTTTGTCTGTGCTAGTGTAGGGGGATTAGGGAAGCTGGGCAGATAAGTGGCCCCTCACTGGTCAAGCTGGATATACAGAAACTGTATCCATTAAGGCATGTTTTAGTTACGAACTTTTAAAGGAAAGCTACAAGTTAACCCAGCTTGAAAGAACCCAATAAACAAGATTTTCTATGTATAGCTAAAAGCTTACTTGAAATAGACTGCTTTTCCCAATAGTTACGCTAATACCTCCTTGTATTTCTCTTAGAGAAATACTTATTTCTCACTGTCACATTTTCAGCACTTGTGTTTGGGTTCGTTGTACTGCAGGGATGTGTTTGGTAAAAATAACTCGCTGCATGGGAATTTACTTCTTCAATCATGGGAATATTTCTCCTGGTCTGAGAGTCTGTGAAAGCTTACTTGCACAAAACCAAAGTTAGATTGAAGTTGCTGGTGTCCCTTTAAACCACTAAAACGTTCATCTGCAGCTGCAAAAGTCACACTGCAGTTGAGGAAACAGGTATGTTTGTATTTAGCTTGCTAAAGTACTTGTATGCAAGTAGATGGATTAACTAGATATGCTAGAGTTGTATTTATTCATATCCTAAATTACAGCTGTATGGCACACCTTATAGCTAATTGGTGACACTGGAAATCCTGTAGTTATTAAATTAATGGACAGGGGAACTCCTCTCTAACTTTATAAGACAACCATAAATAGTTCTCTTTTGCCAGTTATTTTTAAGTATTTGTGCAGAAGAAATAACAATTATGCTGGTTATGAATGACAAGTATCTGAATTTAAATATTCAGTAAATGTGAATACAAATCCTGTTCCAGACTATCCTGTGTGTTAAGAAAGGGTCTTTAAATAGTGTGTGATTGTATATTTGTGGACTAAGCCTAAACACAGCTGGTTGAGGTCAGGATGACATTTTATTCTAAGCTTTCTTGCCTCTCTGGGTTTCATATATCCTGCAAACATGCCTCACATGAGAAATCTCAGTTATTTTGCAGGTGCAGGTCTCTTGATAAAGGCTACAGCGCTGTTACTTTTCCACAAGAGAACTTGAATTCCTGTTGTACACATGGTAATGGAGAGCTGGTGATACATTGCTTTTGGAGAAAGCTGAGGCGGAATTGGTCCATAGTTGGATGTGTTTCTCTCTTCCTGCAGGATTTAAAAATGACTTCTCAGTCGCTTAAGTAATCCATGAATGGATTAGGTTTTTTTTCTCCTTTGCAAACACAAGGGCTGTCTTGCCAGTGTCATCTCACAGTAGTACTCAGGGTATTCCAGGTAAAGAGAGGACTGTCTGTGCTGCTGCTCTCTGTCCTTGGCAGAGTCAGAAAACTTCCACTGTGTCACAGGAAATTGCCTGTGAGAGCAACAGCAGAGCTTGTACATGGACTTTCTTTGGTGTTGCAGCCTGATGTTTTAGCAGTCTTGTCTCTGCCAGTTGATCTACATCTTAACAAGCTGGAGTGGAAAAATCCTTTCACTTACGGCTGAAGCTGGAGCTACACTAAAACCTTCCATCAGTGTAGCTGTCAGTCAGGGGCATCACCTGTTGTGTGCAGGGTCCTGGCACACAACAGACACGAGCAGAGCAAACACCTGCCATTGGGGCTGCTCTTACACTGTGTCTGTTGGTGATATATGGATGTGAACTGCAGCTTTTCCCGTGTACTGTGGGGCTGTTCTAGTACTGCTGAGCGATTCCCAGCGCAAATGTGATCCTGGGGAAGTTTCCTGGGCGAGTGCTTTCACTGCAGTGGATCCTAAAGATAATCTCACCTTTTCTCTAAAAAGGGGAGGAGAAGGAAGTTCCTGCTGGTCAATCTAGGAAGGGGGATTTTACATAAGCTCCACTGGGGAGCTGAGCTTACTCTTAGGGCTTTCCTTGGGTCTCCCAGCAGCACTGACCTGACCCTTGCAAACTATCAGGATGTGACAGGTGTCAGCTACAGAGATGCTGTTCGTAATTTGATGGTGGAAATAAAGTAGCAATGATACAGAGCTGGTGCTCATGCTGCTATTTGGAAGTGATGTGATAAGATAGAAGAGGCAGGCACTGTTTATTTACTGGGAGGGGAGCCCAAAACCGTGGAGACAGAGCAAGAGGTAAGCTAGCATAGGAACATCAAATCGCCACCCTTTCCTTCCTTTTTCTCCTCCTCCCTCTCCCAGATGAATGACATCTCATGTTGTAATTGCACAAGAGAGAGGGAGAAAGGGAAAAGTGCATCTAGGAGAGCCCCAGGAACACTCCAAGGAATGAGATCTGCACATAGGTGGTGTTTGTGAATGGTATGAAAACATTTGGATTTCAGCTGAGTGTTTGAGACACGCAGTGAATTCAGTTTCAATGAATTATTTGTTGTCTGTCCTTGTAGATTCCTCCTAAAGTTGGGATAGTTGCAATACACAGTTGATAACCTGATAGGGCTCTTAACAGCATTCGATTTTGTGTAAACAATAAATTGACATGGTTCTTCTCATTCTGCTTGTGTTGTATCTTGGTTTGAAGAGGCACTGTGATACTCTTATGTATGGAGTGGTTTGTGATAGAAATGGAGTGCCCAATTTAAGGAAGGGAAGGTTATTCACCTGTGTGGGCAGCCTCTCTTCTGATATCCTCCCCCCCTTTTTTTTTGTCCCTTTGAAAGTTTAATCAAGCAGCAATTATTTGGCTTGGTAGCAAGAGAAAACTGAAGGATGTTTTTCTTTCTTTTTTCTTTTTTTCTTTTTTTTTTTTTTTTTTGAGGTACCGAAATTTACTCCATTCAAAAGTATTCAGTAAGACTGGGAAAGGAAATGCAAGTTCTTGTTCTTTCTAGACAGAGGTAAATTAACAATAGAACTATTTCAGTTTTAGGAAAGAGGAATGTATTTCATCCCACACTTCCTAAGGAGAGTTCATAACTATTCTGCTCAAGTGGGCAGTAGCATCATAGCTCCTTGCTGAGGACAGAAACTTGGTTGCTTCAATAGAGATGAACTGTTCTGAACCTGTTGGTTTTGCAAGAGACAAAATGAGACACTGCATTTCATTTTTTGAGAAGGGGCACTGAAGAAAGCTATGGAAACTGTGGGGAAAACTTTTATACTACATTCCTGTCTCTCAGCCTGTCATCTCTGCCTTCTTCCCAGATCTTTATCCTTGTTATATGTTAACCTTTTTTCATTCTTTCTCCACAGTGTCTTTGAGATATGATCTCATGTGTCTAGCCACATGGTTAAAACCAGTCTAGGCTGCCCTTGCTTTGTCTGGAGTTCTTCTTGACACTCAACTGTTCAAAACAATGACCATTTTTACTGAAAATCTCTCCTATGCAAGGTCCTACAAGTACAGACATAAGCTGATTTTCCTGGCCCTTTCTGACTGTCATCTAGAGTAGCATGCTGTGGAGAATTTGACACATAGTCCTGCCTGTTAATGCTCCTGACTTTTAGGCATTACTAAAGCCTTGTTCATCTTGAGATGAGCAAGATGGATGGATGCTTTTCAGCCATCATGAAGAAGAGTCCCATAAACATCTTTTAAGCTGCCTCATCTTCTGCCTTCGGAGAAGTTGTTAACACTCTCCTCTGCCATGAGCTGACTGAACCAGAACAACGTGGCAGTGGAGTGAATCGACCTCTGCTTACCTATCTTGAGTGTTTTTGCCTTTTTACTGTGTTCCCTTCTTTCTTTTGATCCACTTGTCCAGCAATCATCTCATCCCTTGAACTGGAGCCTCTCTGCGCAAGAGACGTGTTTTCTTCTTCTGCTCCTATGTAGCATATTACACTTTGGAGTTCTGGTTTAGACTGATGATCTCAGACATTGTTGTAGGATACAGAATAAAGGTAAAATCTTGCGGTTTCCAGTTTTCTGGGCTGACTGTTTCCAACCTCAGTCTGGGAATATTTGTCTTATGTTATGGGTCTTTTGCTGTGTTTACCTGCATTAGGATTCCAGTTGTACAGCTTAATTAAAATCTGGGAAATAGCCCACTTACTGAATCAACTTCCTCTTTGGCCAGCGGGAAAATTGTTCTGTGTTACTGCTTTCTGCCCTGCTGTTTGGAAATAGCTCCTCTCAAAATGCAGTGCTTTGAAGTGAGGCAAGGCTTGCTGGGAGCTGATGTGGTTGAGGGAAGAGGACATTGCAGTGCATTGAAGGTTTCTAATAAATCTCTTTCTTTCAAGCTTTACTGAGTTATATCCTTCTTTTTATCAGGGCTAAAAGATTCTTTGGAATGAACTTTGGGTGACACATCTCTAGAAGTCTCAGGGTATGATCCTCTACTCTTCTAAGTAACTCTTGAACTACATGACAATGGATAGCATAACTTTTATAGCAACATCCCTTCAAATTAGTAAAATCTCTTTACCCTTGGTCTGTAGGGAGAGTTCTCACTGGAAGTTAAAATGTAGGCAGAACAGCAGCATTTTTGTGGGATCATATCTTGTTATCTCTGCCAAGCAAGTGAAAATGCTTGTGGCCACGTGAGTCCTATCTAACATTTCTATCTCTTTATGGCCTTGATGAAACCACCTTGGTTTAACGGGATGGTTGGGAGGCCCTTCTTGTCCTTCTCTTCATGTTTCTAAATGTGTTGTGTAAACTCACACAACTATTAAAAAGGGCTTCTCTTGTTGGGTCCTGTGAAAAGGATGGTATAAACTCTGCTCCATTTTTGTGAGGTACTGCAGCTTGTAGTGATTTGCACCACTTAACACTTGCTTACACTTTTTTTTCCCAGGTTTTATTAAAGAATTGAATCTAAGAGCAAGCAGAAACCAAATTGAACTCTAACCCAGTTAAAGAGTGCCAAGCCAATTGATAGCAATCCAGTGATACCCATGTAATGGATTACTCTGGATCTTGTGATGAGGACTGTCCTCCAACACTTGCAACACCATGGTTATGTGACTGAAGGAATGAAAGGGAGGACAATAGACTTTCTCATCTCTGTTCTGCGTTGGTGTGCACAGAAGTGAGGAATGGGGGCACATCTTTGCCTAGGAGTCATGCTTTAAACAGTCTAACAGTGTTTCACTAGTCTTTTTTTTGTGTGAGAAAGTAATTTCTTTAATAGCAGTCTGTGTACATGGTATATGGTACTCCATCTGGTATAAACAGAGTTGTGCTCAGATTGGGAAAGACAAAACCATAATAGACTGTGTCAGGAAGGGTAAGCAGTTTTGGGGAGTGTGGCATGCTTTTGATGATTTACTTTGCTTCACTAATTCACTAATTAGGCAAAGCTCCCATTCAGAATTCTCTAGAGCTGTGCCTCTTGTAAAGGATTGTAAAGGAAGGCTGGTTTGGAGTGAGCCTTTGTGTAGAGTTTCCTTGGTGAGTCTGGGAAGGCCAGTGCCTCCCACCTGGTACTTCAGGTTTCTTCCAGATGTCATGTTGCCTTTCTTGCTGCTTATAAACAGAATCTAAACGTACTGTGGACTTTCCAGGGAGAGTAGGATTGTTTACACATCCAGGAAATACAGGAAGAGGTTGGGTGTCAGTGATATCTGATCTGCTTTCAGTACTTCAGAAAGACAGCAATTTGTATGTGTGAAAATGGAAGAGTTATCTGGAAGATGACAGCACCAGTAGGAAATCTCCACTAATAATTCTCCAGTGATGGTGTTCAGTGTTTCCTCACAGAGAAAAGGCTGATGTGCTATAGCTGAGCCCATCGTTGCACCTTACAGTTTTCTTGTTTCTTTTACATTACATACAGTGCTTGTTGCATCACTTGTGCCAGGACTCTGCTGTGCCAAATATTACATTAAAACACAGTAAAGAAGTCCCTGCTCTAAGATTTTTTTTTTCTCCCTAAATAAAGCAGGTATGATTTTTCTGTTGATGTTTAGAACAGCAAATCCTGGGAAGCTCTATATTGAATAGATTATTATTTGACAGTGAATTTATTTCACAATGTGAATCAACCATCAAGTCATTCAGTGGGATACTTATAAAGCTGCAAAATAAAAACTCTGTGGGCTTATGAGGAGGTATATTAGACATACATATTTGTGTCATCTGGGAACCTTTGTCTTGGAATGACCTGTTTACCTAGAGGACAAATGCCCTTGCACATCTTCCCTTATCTCCAGCTCTACCCAGTGTGGTCAGGCTTCATGGCATTGAGTAGACTTGCTTTGGAACTGTCCCTCTGACACCTCTCTGCACTCATACCACACTTGTTCCAATTTCCATAGTCTCAACTCCTACCTGGACAGTGATGGGACTTAACACAATCAGAAGAGGGATGAGGTATTCCAGGTGGCCAGCTTGTACATTGAGCCAGCTCTGCAGTCTGCTGATATAATCCTTCACACAGTGTGGTCTCGAGTGTATTCATGGTGTGGTGCACGAGGGGAGGGAGGAGTTGTGTGATCCATGTTCACTCTGGAATAGGAGGGAGATCTTTGAGGGGTATGCTGTATATACAACATGTAGCCCCCTTCTCATCTCCTCCAGGTCTGCTTGTTTGCATTTGGACTGTACTTCTCCCTCCCATCTTCCTACCAAGTACTTCCCCAAAATGCAGAACCTTCTTCTGGCTATGGTTAGCCTGAACTTCAGTAGCACTGGGAGGGAGTCTGGCATCCCAGCAATGGTGGACTGTGTTTCTGGTATTTTATTCTTGCACCTCAGGGAATGGTGCCACTGGAAAACTGGCTTTCTGGGTGCCCTCGAAGTGCACTGGTAATGTTTGTTACTCTGAGTTGCTTCTGGTTTCCTCCTCCTGCATGTTTTTCTTCCTTTAATCAATCCACTGTCCTCATTCTATTTCATGTTCCCCACAGGCATTTTTTTTCCCCTCCTTGCTCTTACTGTGTTAAACTTCTCTGGTGCATGGAGGAGAAACAATGGAATTGCCATAAGCCTGTTGCTAACAGAGGGAACCAGTAGGAATGCAGAGTGTGTCCAGGGCATGTCTGGTGGGCTGGTTTAGCTGTCCAGTTTGCTGTGTTATTTTCTTGGAGGGGAACTGGTTAATGCTAATTTAGAAATGGTATAGTATCAGCTGTGATCTAAACCAGCTAAATTGCTTGCAGTCTGTCACTTGAGATGTTTGCTTCCTCCTTCAGAGAATTCTTCTGCTAATGTGCCCTTTTCTGGACCATTGTCTAGATGTCTCATCAGTCTGGAGAGGCTTGTTTTTAGTGCTGTGTGCTCTCTGGAGAGTTTATTTTTAAATAGTTACTGAAGCAACAGTCTCCTAAAATGCTGCAGTGTTAGGGTAGAAGGAATTAAAATGTTTAGTGATCCTCTGAAAGGATAGATTGAAAAAGTACGTTTGTATCTCCTATTTTCTAGGGCTAACTGAAACTATTTTAGAAGATGACTTGTTTACTTCATATTTTTCTTCCTCAGAATTCCTCTACTCGAGTTTAAATGGTGTATGTTCTCAAACTGAGATATTGCCAAAACCAAATGTTTAATATCAGGGGCTGCTGTGCACTGTCCTTCATTCTCTGCTATAAAAAGATTACTTGTTTTCACCTGTGCTGAATTCTTCCATCTTAAGGTGGGCTGCATCTTGAGATAACCACCTTGGAGCTGTAGCTCCCATGGAGCAGTAAGGTACTATTATATGAGAAAAATAACTTTACTTTTTTAGGAGAAGCATTTTGTAAGTCTTCCTTGTGCCAAAAACCTGGGGACTTTACTCTCTGCCAAAAAATTTCAAAGAAAATGTTTTTCAAGAGGTCAGATTTCCTTATCACGTTGTAGTCCTCCAGCATTGTAGTGTTTCTACTCTGCATAATTTTCTTTCTTGATCTAAAGTCTTCAGATGGGTTGTGTCAGGACAACAATTACACTTTAAGTTATTGCATTCATTTGAAATCATATCACGTCACTGATAAATGATTAATGTCACCTCTAGATATAAGGGGTTGTCTTTTTCCAAGTCCTCGTTCCCTTGCTGCTCCATTCCTGTACTCTCCAGCTATCACAAAAGGCCCTTTGTTGTTCATTTGACTGTTAAACTATGCTTATTTTATGCTTCATCAAACTCTCAATGAGCTCAAGGTTTATAATATCAAAAGTCTGGATCTCCAAGTGTGAGAGAAGCTAACAGTTTTCATAAACCCATAGGGATCAACCAGCATACAGGAAAACATCCCAGGCAGTCAAGACCTTTTTGATGGTAGTGAAAAATGGTGGCATTCATGCAAATAGTGATGATAACTTACAGGCATGATGCTTTCTCACAGTCAGCATCTGCTGGTGAATTCAGCTGTCGAGCAGAGTGCTTTGGTTTTAGACTTTTAGGAAAGCAAAGAATTTCAGAAAGGTGAAGTACAACAAAGCCGAAAGAGAGGGTAGTGAAAAAAGAGGAAAGGACACGATGGCCAAGTAGGGTCAAGATGCACAGGTCAGACTTGGCCCAACAGTCCAGTGCCTGCTGCACACTGGTCTCAGTTCTTCCTTTTCCTCTTGGTGCTGCAACAGAGGTGAGTCTTGAAGGAAAGACTCTGTAATTGACTGGGAATAAAGTGCTCTGAGATTAACATAGTAAATTAAGATGAGCATTAACTTCTTCTGTTGGATTTGAGGATGAATTGCCTTACAATGCCTTGCTAATTACGGCAATTCAGGAAATGATTCACAAGAGTGGGTAGCTGAGCTTGGTTCTTCTAACAGCTGTCTTAGCTTAAGCTAAGTTGGCTTATTTACTAGAATTGTGCTTCATTTGCTACAATGGTAATTGCAAATACTCTGTTAATTCCTGACTTGACTGAATGGAGTCCTCTGACAGATGACCTAAGAATGGGAGCAGCCTTCAACCTGTCTGCAAAGTCAGGTGCTTTGTTTGGTATTTAGAGAAGTTTCTTTAAATGCTAGGTCTTTAGACTGCATATTGCACCATTTAACTGGGGTTTGCTCCTTGCTTCAATGAGTAGGCTCCAGTATGGAGATAATATCCTTAATAAGAATCAGGGAATCTGAGAGCAAGTAGATTCTGTGAGCCTGTTCTCAAATGCAGCAATGACTTACTGTATATATTTTTTCAGTTGTAAAAAACTATATTGTCCTGTTTCCCCAGGTAGAAATGCAAAAGATATTAGTATTCCCCTTTGATGGGAGAGCTCCTGCTGTGCGAAATACAAATTGCTGTGACAGGTTGGAGTTTATGCCAGGGTTAAATGTGTGCAGTGTCTGTGGAGTTTCAGTCATGGCAGCAAAATCTTTAGGTGGCAAGAACAAGGTCATGGGTGTGAGATTAACTTGCATACAGCAGTCCTTGTTGTGGAAAAGAATGTTTGGCAGACATCAACTTTTTATAACCTGATAATATTCAGGTACTGCAGAAAAATTCTCCTTTCTGTGAAGGTCTTAAAAGTGGTGGTGATATGAACCTTGGCCACCCTTTTCAGCTCTGGGTTCAGAGGGGCTTTTCTTGAGAGGTATAGAGCAAAAACATGATGAACTGACCAGGCTTTTGGTATGTGTGTTCTAATTTGTGAGAACTTACTAGAGCTCTGGAACGGAGCAGCAGAGCATTGCTGGCGTGTCCTCACCTGCAGGATCTGGTTGTTACATCCTGGAATGGTTGTGGGAGGGTAGTGGTGGAGATGAGCTGTGACCTTCTCTCCCATACAGAGCCCCGACTGTAAGGAGTTAAAACTTGGAGAGGAATGAACTGAGGTCAGCAGCACGAATAGTCTGTTCAGTAAATAATTTTCTTTGCATACTGACTCCATTCTTTCACTCATTATTTGCTCCACTTATTCTTTTCCCTTCCTACACACACGCGGGCAATTTTTTTCTGGCTTTATTATTCTCTCTTGCCCTAGTTATCACCTTCCAATGGCCACTTGTCAGTGTGACCCACCCTCTGGTCAGTGGGCTGTAGGTGATAGGTTTGCTGAGCAAGAACCACCCTCGGTCTGGGATGGACACCTCCGTTCATCTTAGGAGATGCACGGTTGTTTTCCAGCTGCTCCTGCGAGCCGGCTTGCTCTGAGCACTGCAGTGGCTCTACAGAATGCAGCACGCAGGAGGGAGAACGCTGCTCAGCCGAGCACAGAAGAATTAAGAGCCATTGCCCACCTTTTTTTTTTGTTTGTTTGTTTTGTTTTCCCCTTGGTGGCAGGCTGGGAGCTTCTGGGTGAGTGGACATCTGGTGCATGGCATGCGTTTGTCCGAGGCTGGTGGGGAAATCCATTAAATAGCCGAGAGAGAATTTGGGTAAATGTAGGACGAAGCACTGGTTAACGCTGGAGCCTGCAAAACGTAGCAGGCTTTGCTAGTGCTTGGACATGATGCTGTGAAGGGAGAAAAAGCTTTTAAGGGTTCTGTATCTGAGGATCCACAGAAACCAGCTAGAGGAAAAAGTAGGATTTTGGGGGTTGAGTGACCTTGAATGTGTGCTCCAGTGGAAAAAAAATCCATGTGTGACTGCTATTTAGGAAAATATTTTCTGGGAGACCCTTTTGTTAGGGGAGAAGCTGTTTAAATGTCCTGCATCTGTTGAGAGACCCATTTTGATTTTTCAGTGGAAGTGTGATAGCTGCTGCTTGTCCCCTTTGCATGTGATCTTGTAAATGCCACTATCCCCAGGCTCCTGAAAGATGTGCCTAATGTCTTTTGTGGGTGTTAAATTGACTTTGGAAGACCCCACAGACAGGATGAAATAGAGGCTTAGCAGGTGTACTGTAGCACGGCAGCTGTAGAGAAGAAAGCCCGTGTATAACCATAAATATATACTTTTTGTTTGGGGGGGCTTTGGTTCTGCACCACTTAGTGATCTACAGTGCGATAATTCTTGCCTGCTGTTGGAGCACAGCATCTGTGTTCTTTCCCTTTCCCTTAGGGCACTGTTGTCTGCTTCATTCTTCTGAGATTTTTATGCTTTCCATTGTGTTTTCTTAAATAAAAATGCAACTCTAGAAACAAACAAACAAAATTCCTTTCTTGTTTGACTTCTGCTTTTCCCTTAAAAAAACCGATTTTTCCTGCTTTTTCTGATAGGACAGCATTATTAAAACCAGGAGTTTTCTCAGCTAAGCTCTGTTACTGCAGAGCCAGTAGGATAAAGTGAATGTAGTCCTTGCTATGAGAGTTGGTTTCTACTCTTGGTTTAAATATTGATAGTAGTGAAGTTACAGATCTGAAGATACTAAATCAAGACAATTGTTCATTGTTTTCTAAACAGACTTTAGATACAGCTTTCCTATGACTACATTGTTCAGTGAAGTGCATTCCTTTTCAGTAAATAGACAGGCTTTAAGGCCTTCAGGTTCTTGGGATGTAAAACAACAGAAGCAATCATTAAAGCTAAATACAAAAGGAGAAACAATTACAGAGGCAGGATTTTTAGAAGTGTCTTGGGCAGTGCCCCTGCCTCCAGTTGCTTGTTTTTTAAATCCTGGGGTTCTGTGTCCTCATCTTACAGCACAGTTGTCTGAGTGTGCATAGAGTCTTATCAGAAAATTGATCTGGGTTTAAAAATAGCCTTGTTGGAATAAAAGATGGTGAAACCGTTAGGGTTTACTGTGGGGTCCCTTAACTGTCACGATGGCATTGTAGTCAAGGGGAGAATGATTAGTGGTGAAGATGGGGCTGCTGCCAGTGCTACTTGGGGGAAGAAACACAGTGAATGACAAAGAAAAGCTGTTGCTTGATAATCTTGTACTTGAGACGACACACTGGGTACCTGTGGAGGAAAGGGAGGAACTTTTCCAAAAGAAGCGTTAAAAGGCTGCAGTTTCTGCAAAAGAAAGAGGCAACGGAAACAAACTAATAAAGAAGAGATAATACAGCTATTGGTTAGATGAGTTGCCATAAAATCACCATTTCTATTGAACCATTATTAATTTCTGGTGTAGAATTTTGGTTTCTAGGCTTGTATTCTGACCCTGTTCTGTATCTCCAGGGCCCCAGCTGAGAATCAGAAGGAGCAGTTCTTAATGTAGTTGTTCTGTTAGCTGCTGTCTGCTTTCCCTCTTAGCTCTGCCAACTTCTTCAGGTGGGCATGGGCACTTGTGAACATGGGCACTTCTGCCTATAACAACTGTTTTTACAACAGAATTTACCTCTTCCTGTACCTGACCTTGTAATATTTGTACTAGCAAAATAAATACTACTTGCTCATTCTTAATTACTACTGAATATGTGAAAAAAATTGAAGCTTTTAATAGCTGAAGATGTGACTGCGTTTTCCTGTTAATTGGCAATTAGAAGCAGCTTGGTGAAATGTTGGAACATTAAAAAGCTGTGGTAGTTTTGTGGTTTGTTTCCTTGTCGGTTTTTTGTTTGTTTGTTTGTCTTTGTTTTGTTTTGTTTTTTTGTACAGTCAGTTTCCAGGTGAATATTTTAAGTACCCATTTCTGTTAAGCTGAGATGTTCCTCACCATGTAGTTCCTCTTTGTGATTCCTTCAAAGGGCTTGGCACTGATTTGGGAGGGCACCTTTTACGTAGCATGGCCTTGGGATGGTGACTTCATGTGAAAAGAAGTAGGAGCAGACTGTGTGTCGGGACTTGTTTGTGGAGCAGTTGGGTGGAATTGTCTTAAATCCTTGCTGTACTTGGAGAATGACAGGAGGTGACTTGTCTCAATGCTCAAAGATGAGCAGCCACTCTCAGGAATGGAGTTTATGTCTCTGCAGAGAGACTTGAAATAAGATGCCCTGCCTGCTCTGTGAAGGAGGAGCATAAACCAGGCATAGCCAGTGCAGTCTTAAAATAAATGCTGGAGAAAAATCAGAGGTTCTAACCCTGATGGAGCTGAATGTTACTCAGCTCTACAAAGCCTAAAGAGAAATTGAAAGGAAGTAAAACTGGAAAGAAGGTACCCAGCTTTCTTTCCTGTTTCACACAACTTGCAGATGAACCAGGGTGGAGTATTCAGGAGGGTAATATTGATAGTTGCTTTTCTGTCTTTCTCCTGTACTTTGCTCTCTAGGTGAGAGAGGCATTTGCAACATTACAGGGTTTCTGTCTGTAGCCTGTCCTTATCTAGGAAAGCAGCATTACCTTTTAAACCAGTGAAAATACTATTGATCCAATGTTACAGTGGGGTTCTTTCGTCTCTAGGTATTCTGGCCATTTTTCATGGCCTTTCTGGCCACATACCCTCAGATTTTGAAGAGAGATGAATGAAATGCAGCATTATCGTTCTGTACTTGACCTTCACGAGCTTAGACACAGCCAGGATAAGAACCCTGGTCTCTTAACATTCTGATCCCAGGAACAGGAAGAGGGAACCTTTTGCCATCTTGCAGATGTGATCTACGTCTGTGGGCACGAATAGCAACTAATGAATATTTATGCAGGTACTAATGAAGTCCTACATCTGTTTTTACATATGCATATGGGTATGGACTTGCAAGATACCAGTGTGGGTGTGAATAGATGCAGGCCTGGGAAAATTGTGATAGCTTGTAACTGTGCCACTTGGAACTTACAGTGTGTACAAATGTGTGCTTGTGGAAGAGTATTAAAAGGCAAAATTTACTACACTCTCTTCCCTTGAGAGTTGTGAACCCTACGGGATTTTTAAACGTAACTACCACTTGCTGAAAATATTAATTGTGCTTCTTGTCTTTGACTTTTTGAATGGGAACCGCTGTTGTGTGACACTGTTTATATCCCCGAGTAGTAATGCTGCAGGGAAAGTAAATGGTGTTAGAGTGAACCTCACAACCCTTTTTAATATACTCTGCAATTTTGAGTTTGGGTGGCTGACGTTTGGTGATGTTGGCAGTTTCATTGGGCTGCATGTTGGGAGTTATTTCTAGGGATGTGTGCATTGAGCCCATTCTGTGACAAAGATGTCCCTTCTCTCTGTGCTGGCTTGTTTTTAAGAAATTGATGATTTATATATACATTATAAAATCTAATCTGCTGAAATTTGGGGCTTAGTTACAAGAATGTTTCTGAAGTTAATAGTGTGTTTTATTTGCCTGATTGCAATGTTATTGCAATCCTTTACACCTCTGGGGTTTCTGAAACTTCTGTCATACCTGATGACCCCCAGGAACCACTTATTTAACAGTATCGTGTTGTAACAAGATCCTCAGTATTTGATTTTGAAATATTTCCATTGGTGGAATTATCATTCTGGTTTAAATATTGAAAGAGTGCTGATTCGCAGAAAAGAACATGGATAAATTCTATGATTTTACTGCATAGTCTCTAATTGAGAAATAAGAATAGTGTTCTGCTCTTTTCCTGTCTTTTTCTTAGTACTCTTGTTTTTAAAAGGTGTTTGGCCTTCTCAGAGGACTGATTTAGCAGAGGCAACCTGTTTTTGCTTTTAGCAGTCACAGTATCTTTTTCTTAAATTGTTGTTTCAGTGTGTATTTTGTTGATTTTGTCCGAATGTTTCTATTGTTCATGCTTATAACTCTCTACCTCTGAAGACTTCTATTTCTCAGGGCAGCCCCAAGTTATTAATTAGCCAACCCTTTTTGTAATTTTGAAACATTAAATGCTTTTTTCAGAAAACCAAGAAATAAACGTTCCTGGATTTATTACTGTTTAGTGGCTTTGTTGATGTAATAAACACAGGTCTTGAGTATGGACTAAACTGGGATTCTTCCCTGCAAACATTCCAACTACTGATGTGTAAACTAATCAGTGCCCTAACTTCATAGAACTTGTTGTACTGAAATACACTATACAACAATTTTTGGTGTAATTCTGGTTCTGCTAGCAGTCATAACTGCTGGTTTCTTAAGGTGTACTGCTACAACAGGTGAAAAAAAATGGAGGCAGGAAAAATCAATGCACAAAGCATTTCATACAGTGGAAAGTAATGAATTAATAGGCAGTCCAGGAATTTCAGACTTGAACTGAATTGGAGTTGATACTTGAGGATCAATATGCACACACTCACCCTTTTTGCAACTCGGTGAGTGAACCAGTTGTTCATATTGGAATATGTGACATTGCTTCTGGTATGAGACAGTGTGTGCTCCATCTAGTTCTGATGTTTCCCAGTGGGTGGATTTCCTCCCCCGAAATCACTATGCCCTCGGGTGTGCTTTTTTAATATCAGCCAGTATGACTGCAGATGCTTTCTTCCCTGTTTGTTCCTGTGTGCCTTTTTTGTTTTCCTGGTCATAGAGAGTTATTTGCTTGTAAATTAATTTATGGAAACGAATTTCACAAGTTCTCAGGTTGTGTCTCAGAGACCCTCCTCTATGTGCTTCAAGTTAACAGACAGAAAAGAGGGAGCTCAAGTTTGCCAGGGCTAATGTATGGAAACTCGTGAAGCTCTTTCTGCTCCTGCTTGGCATGTTAATAGGGATGAAATAACAGAGTAACAAGAAAAATTTGAAATCAGTAATACTGCCTTCAGAAGGGGGAAGTAAGCAGAGTACCTAAATGTGGCTTCTGTCTTCTTATGCCAGATTATTCACTCTAGAAAACCTGACTTGTATTTTTATTGGACTTTCGAAAGACTTCAGGTTTGTACAACTGATTTTAACACTTCCAGATGAGAGGGGGAGGTTCTCCTATACATATAGAAGTGCTCACTTGTGGTTTTGTAGAAGGATAATCAGTGAACGATTCTTAGACTGGTATTGGCACTGGTGATGAGGCATGAAAAGAAATCAAAACAACCCCTAGACTAATCACTGTATTTTCTTCTTTTGCTTAAGAGCATAAGGGACAAATATGAGAACGTGTGGTTTGCCAACTGAAGAAAATGTGCATGGTTGCTTTTTTTGGCTCAATTCTGACCTTTAAAACACTTAAATGAGCAAATGACTTGCTCCTTTCCCTCATCTACCTAGTTCTGTCACAGCCTCATCTGAGACACCTTCACAGATTTCTGAGGATGGTTTTTTTGAATGGCTGACTTGCTGAATGCGGAGGCACAACTTGAACCGCTTTGTTGGTAAACATCAGTAGTAAAAAATAATAATAATCAAGTTGTGTGTCTTGGCTGCTGTAAACTGTGCTGTTGTAACTTCTGTCCTAAAGACAGAAATCCCCTCCTTTCTTGGCCGTTAGAGCAGAGTTCACACATCCAAGCTGGAACTACATGTCCTGATTGGAGGCCTAGGAGGCATTTGTTCTGGGATTGAGCTATGTCTTCAGCCCCCATATGTGTTCCAGATCTCTGGTTAAAGACAAGTGAAAGGCGTCTTTTCCCACTCCTCTTCTGCTCTGCTGTAGTTGTAGCAAGAATCTGCTATATCCCTGTTTGCTGGAGTCTTGGTCCTTTGCTGTCCTAGTCCCTAGGGCTTTCTAACATGGGAATAAGTAGTCTCTAAACCCAGGCAATGCTGCAACCAGAATCTTTGGACAAAAGGTACCTTCTCTCTTTAGGATAAGTTTCCTTATACTAGACTGGTGGTTGTATCTTTCCAAGTGGCCTTCCTTACAAACCTGGGTTCAGGTACTACTGAACTACTTAGTGGTTTCAACTTCAGTGTGTGCTATGCTAACAGAGCAAGTGAAATTCTGGTTTTATTTTTGTCAGCTTGACAATGTGTCATTGGAGGTATTTTGGGATCCAAGGCAGATGTCAGCTTTGTGCCTTTTTCCTTTTGGTACCCACAGTGAGCTGTGAATTTACTACATTGCACAGCAAAACAAGATTCATGATCAGAAATCCAAGTCTCTGATCCCGGTGACGTGTCAGACTTGAAGATAAAAAGAGAATACATAAGGTTAGTTAATGGGAAGGAAAAGCCCCACTGTAATCATTTAAATGCTAGACAGCTTCCCTTCTGTGGTGTGGTTATCAGAGAGAAAGTGAATCATTTACTTTGTGCTTTTCCAGTAGAGCCAGGGGGAAGCAGAAGGTCAGATCTGGACTGTGAGAGGAAAGGGCTCTGCTTGATTCTTAGTGAAACAGCTTTGACTTTGGAGGTTTTATCAGAGTTGAAAATTTTCTCTGCCTTTCTGTGGAAAAGTGGCTACTTGGAAGATGGTTAATGTTCATGATGTGTTGGTGTTCTGTATGTTTTGACTGAAAAAGGCAAGATACTTCCATTTCCTACTATTGTTGCATAGTCTAAAGCAGCACTGTCCAGTGCTTGCAATTTCCATTAGTAACATTTTGAGTTGTTTTTCATGTCTTTGTGTAAATGCAGCAACAGTTACAGTTGGAACTCTAATTACTTCACTCTTTTCCAAGCTTATGCTCACTACTCTCGTTATGGTTAAGCAGTGGAGATTCATTTCAGCATGTGGAACAAATGCCCTTATCTTGGCTATGCTGTTTCCTTGAAAATGCTCTGCTACTTACAGGTTTCAACTTCAGTGTGTGCTATGCTAACAGAGCAAGTGAAATTCTGGTTTTATTTTTGTCAGCTTGACAATGTGTCATGCTCAGATTTTCTGTTGCATGGCTGGTTTTCTCTTGTGCTGAAAAGACTGTAAACATTACTAGGACAAGAGAACACACTGGATTTGAAGAAATTTAGTAGGTATTAAGGCATGAATGCAGTCTGGTTTGTAGAAGCATTATGTTCTCTTCTGCTTATGGAGTTCAGACTTAACAGCTGGGGAGAGCTCTTCATCTCACAAACCTGCAGTTATTGAAGTGCTGTTTTTCTCCTGTGAAAGGGAAGCAGAGGCAACAAACAGTCACATTTGAATTGGTGAGGTTACTGTGCCCCTAGGCTGAAGACAGACCTGTTGACATTAGCCCTGACACAGTTGCTCTGTTCTAGTCTCTTCTTTAAAAACTGGGTTTAAGTACTGCTTTCAGCAATAATGTGCAACATAACTCCTGCCTAAATAAAACTTGTTTGCTACAAATAGAGATAAGTCTGAAGCAGGCCTTAAAAGCATTGCTTTGAGTGTTACAGAGATGGAATAAATGAATCCTAAAGAAAACTTGAGTACCTAATTCTCTGCAACCTTCCCTCTAAATGGGGAGGGCTCAACTGCTTTTTGTAGTTTGCAGTGAGGTGTAGAAATGCAGCATCTCGCTGACTGTGCAGGTTACAAACCTTTTCCCATTTTGTTCCCAAGGAATGCTCTCGTGTTTGCAGCGTTATCTTGTGTACCAGGGCTATCTGCTTTACTGGGCCATGGCCCATAAACCAAAAGAACCGCTCTGCCTCTTGCTCTCTCAGCCCTTCTCCTCTCATGTTGGGAAAGCTCCATGTTTGGAGGAGCACAAAGCACTCTGTGCGAGGAAGATAACTATTGAGTTGATGTTTTTAGGAGAGGGCTTGGCTCTATCACCAGCTGCTGTCAGCTTGCCCTGGATTTGTTACAGGACTGATAGTGCTCTAGGAGAGCCAGATCTGTGTCCCTGTGTTGAAGTGCTACAGACTGACTGGGGAGAGCTGTGTGTGCACAGGACGTGTTTCTGCATGTGTATTCTTCCCTTGAGTAGGGCAGCATGAAGTGTTCAAGTGAATTTATACTGCTAGCGTGAAGGTCTGGACTGGCATCTTTAGGAAAAAAGAAGGAAGGTGATGACATGGGTGCAGAACAGGAGAACTTGGCTGAGAGTGGTCTTTAGTTTGGGGTTTGTGGTAAGTGCCCTTGCGTATGACTTTGTTATTCTACTGTGAAGGTTTCTGGCCATGTGGATACCTGTGTGAGTAGAAGCTGCTCTTACACCAGTCAGGAGTATTGGTGTCATCCTAAACAGTGAGGATGTTGCGTTCTGCACCCCTAGGTGTGGTCCCAGTATCTGAGGAATCCTTTCTAGAATTAGGAACAGTTCAGTCAGGAACAGCTGTCTCTTTGCAGCACTAGGGGCTTCCTAAAGGCCCTAAAGAAAACGAGATTCAAATCATGGTAAGACTCTGTGGGATATAGATGTGTAGATACTGTAGCTCTTCTGAAAAGAGCTCATCTGATAGAGTGTTATAGGCCTGTTCAAAAGGAATGGTTAGAGATGAGATATACATTTTAGAGAAACTGAGTAAAAAACTATTGTTAGAATATGAAAGACTAAAATGCCATAAAACCAAGGTATCAGTTTTTAAAATTTGGATACCTTTGTGTCATACAGCCATCTGTTATGCCACCTAGCAGCTCTGCCAATGGGGATTAGAGTAATTTGACATATAAAGGATTTGGGGCTTTTTTTTGGTCATTATTTGTTATTTTCAAGGAATAAATTGATAAATCCAAGAATAAGCTTCAAGTTAAATTCAATCATATGAGAAGCTTGAATCGTTGACTGGGACTCTGGACAAATTGATTTATTGGAAAGTTACTTCAAATTCAGAAACTTCTCAATTTCTAGAAAAATAAATCTGGACCCTGGAATAAATACTTATTCTTGAGAGTGTTTTTACAACCCTCTCTTTAGAACAGGACTCTGAATTAGGAAAGATCTTGCATTAGGTGAGCTCGATGGCCTCTTAGAGTTTTTAAAGTATCTTAGAGTTTTTAAAGTATTTTAATCAACCTGAATTTCATTTAGACTTTGAAGACCATAACAGGAAAGGCCACCTACACAGTTACACTCCTGTCTTGTTTTTCCCTGTTGCCTTGGATATCTTGCTGTGAGCTGTTAAGGAGAAACTTTCTTGTCAGTGCAGAGTTGATGTTGAATAGGTCTTCTGCAGAAGGTCAGGAACTAGTTTTCCTGCCCTCTTGTACCTGCCTGCTCTTCTGTCCTCCACCACTCTGTGGGGAAAGAATGCTTTGTTAGAAGCACATAGTGAAATATATTGCTGCTAATACTTAGTGGAAAGGCAGCAATCAATCAATCCAGGAGGATTCCTGGTTTTGACAGTGTAAAAGTGGGGAGCTTTCTGCAGAATTGGATGATCTCTTTTGGAGTAACTGTTTCTGCAGTAACTGAGCTCTAATTCAGTTGTGCAGCCTGTTTCATCTCTCTGCACTGTTTCCTCTGACTGCTGTTGGGATGGTATCCTGCAAATTGCTGCCAGTGAACTGACAGTCACATCCTCTCCACAGTTCAGGAGGCTGGGAGGGTTTTTGAAGAATGAGGAAGGAAGGAGAGAAATCCCATCTTAGTTTGTTTGAACTGAGATGGTTCTCACCATCTTGTGCATCAAGTTCAATGGTCCTGAATCACATCACCTGGTCACAGAGGTTCCAGGGTTACTTCCATGTTGAGGATAGAGACAGCTTTAGGATCTTGCTTTTGACTCCTGTCTCTGACAGTCTATGTGCTGATGATCTGTCTCCCCTAGTTTTTCCAGCACTGGTGCTAGTTGCCCCCCTTTGAATCTTAAGATAATATTCTTTCCCAGATCAGAGGCTTGAACTTTGCTCCAGCAACCCTCACTTTTTGTGGCTTTGTGTGAAATGAAATATTTTATTGATAAGTCTCCATTAGTTGGAATAAGTTGTTAACTCTTCAAAGGAAAGATGATGTGCAATAGACACTGGGAACTCTACAGTGAAGTTCCTTTTTAAAGGACATTCTGTTTGTGTGGGAGTTAGGACTACAAACTCTTATGGTTTTGCACTTTACTCAGAGACTAATATTTGACTTCTGTTCACTTACACAGTAAACCTAGAGATGGTTCTCTCTGAAGTTGCTCTCTGTTGACGAGACTTCACAAATAGATTTAGCAGATGCATAACATAAGCAGTTGGGTCTTAAAGAAATATTAACAGAAATTTATTTTTGGTCCATTCACCAAATGTTAACTGAAAGTATATTCATATGTAAGAAGAGCTTGTTAATCCACAGTTATACAAATATCTTGATGGTGATTTATAGGGTGGAAGTTGAAGTCTCCCCTTGGAACTGGCCTGCTAGCTGTGAATTCTGTGATCTTCTCGATATAAAACCACCTAAGTGACTCAGTACATAATGAAGCAGGTTCACAAATCCCTTATCTACTGATTGCCAAGGCAACTTCTGGGCACATCTGCTCCTCTGGTTGACTCTTTAGCTACGAGTTCTTTGAAGATTGTAAGTAGTAGGATTGTAGGGCCCTGAAGGGAGATTATCTTTCTGTACTTAATTTCAGGAAGAGTTTGAGTTATTGCCTCTCTCATTTCCCCTTGTCTTAAAGCAGGTAGAAATATGGGGAAGGCTATACTGCCACTCGTGCTGTTTTTACACCCTGCCACTTGTGCTGTTAAAATAAGCTGGGGCTTCATCCTTCTAGGATGTTATCGGTGTTATTTCTATCACTTTATCAGGTGAAGTAGCCTCTTTAAAGCACCCCTAGTTGCATGTTTGTTTAGTGCTCACTGTAAAGCCTTCCTTCTGGATTCAGGAACGCTGCCATGAGGATTGTTCAAGATCAGGGCACAGTGTGCTTGTTGTGTAGGAGAGCAGCAGGTTTGCTCATTATTCACTGAGTGGTTTCTAAGTGCTTGTGGTGCCTCTTAATTGAGAGAAATATTTGGAAGTTGCACTGGTTCATAGAATCACAGAATGGTTTGAATTGGAAGCAGCATTAAGGATCATCTACTTTCAACCCCCAAGAAGAGCTGGGGAGGGAGGAGCTGTGCTGTCCAAAGAAGCCTATTTATAGCATCATCAGAAAAGATAGGCTGGGCACATGGCAGCTGCATACCAACACATCTCTTCTAGAACAACTTGGGTAGGTAGCTCTGCTGATCACAGGCTTTTTCTCCTTCCCAGTTGGAGTTGGGCTCAGGCTGATGCAGGGAGTGGCTATAGATCTAGCTTTTCCTTTTCTGTCTCTTTGGGTTTAGATTAGATATTAGGAAAAAATTCTTTACTGTGAGGGTGGTGAGGCGCTAGAACAGGTTGCCAGAGAAGCTGTGGATTCCCCATCCGTGGCAGTGTTCAAGGTCAGGCTGGATGGAGTTTTGAGCAAACTGGTCTAGTGAAAGATGTCCCTGCCCATGGCAGGGAGTTGGAACTAGATGATCTCTAAGGTTCCTTCCAACCCAAACCATTCCATGATTTTTCTAACAGCATTACTCTAACGTTTGCCAACATTCTTTCCATGTTGCAAAGCTTGGTAGCCAGGGCTGGTACAAAGATATTTACATCATCACAACTCCTGCTGAAGAAATTAATTTAAAAAATCCAAATCTTTTCTAGCTAAGAGTGCTAACTTTGAAACTTCTGGATGGTTCAGAAATTTGGTCTTGGTTTCAAGGTAGTCATGGTTCCAGACTGTTCTAGAATGGAGAGAAACAGACTAAAATCAGTTAATATTTGGATTGTTTGAGAGTATATGTAAGACAAAAATGTTTGCTTCCAACTCTAATGTAGTTAGTCTAGAACTTGTTTACTACTGTGTGGAGATACCATACTGAAGAAAATGCAGAGCTGTAAATACAAGTAGTTGTGATTGATGGGAAGAGATTTAAGCTGCTTCTCAAAGTTATGTGGTAGAGCTGTTGCCTTTCAGTTTAGTTCCTCCCTTCAGGACTTTCATGGTCCCCATATACCAACCTCAGCTCTAGAAGAAGTTGGATTTGTTTGAAATGGACAATGGCTGCAAGTGTGATGCCTTTCTCAAGAGACGGCATCAAATATTATGTTTTATTCTTAAATAATAATTGTTTAAAAGAATAATGCAGCTGGTTGTAACTTGCATAAAAGCTTATTTGAGGGACATCATGTGGGATAAAGCATGAAGAACTGAGATCTGGCAAGGTCTTGAGTCTTGGAAATGCTGCTGCATTTGATATTTAGTCCTCTAAGTAGTCAGGGTAAGGAGTATATGTGGGGAACAATAAGAATAATAAAAAGGGCTGGAACTTTAAATAAACAAATATCTGCCTTTGAATATGAAGCACCTGGAGGCTTATGTGTTTCATAATCAGCAAAATAAACATAGATGGGGGTGTGTGTGGAAATCCACCTACTCTTAAAATGTACTTTTGATATTCATACTCCCAAAAAGTTGTTTCGGTGAGATGAACATAGTTATGTGGAATAGCTTTTGTCAGGGATAAGAGAACAAGCCCAGAAATATGACCTGACAGGGAAGGTTCTGACAGGATATTTTCAAGAGGCACTTGTGCTAACCTGTCCTTCCTTGCTGGTGCAAAAATGTGGTGTATGCAGGCCAGTCTCTTTTTCCTCTGCTGAAATCTAATTTTTGGAGACTGGGAGACAACAATTTTTATGTCTTTGATCTCGAACTGTCCATAATGTAACAGGTCTAGTCATCATCCTTACATCTGAGTCTCATCTGATGTCAAGAGTTGATCATTCACCATACTGACAGCTCCTAATTTGCACGGCTGTTGGTGGGAAGCAGGGCACTGATCAGCTGGTAGGCTGTTTGATGGGAGAGGAATGGGTATGTCCAGTGTTACTATGTGATTCCACCTTCCTCCTGCCCCACCACTCTGTGCTGAGGGACGTATTTGATGAGCTCATGTGATCTCCATGGTTGTGTTATGTGAATTGAAATTGTGTCTCTGCCTGCCTGTTGTTGAAAAGAAACCATCCCTCCTTTTGCTTCCTCTCACTTTGTGTACCTTCCTTTCCCTTTCTCGCTTTGAAGCACCCAAAATGCTCTGAACTTCAAACTGAGTAGGAGAAGGGTCTATCTTCTGTCATTCTATCTTATTCTGGAGTCGCAGAGTCTGTCACAGGTGCTCAAGAGTGGCAGATGTATCTTGCTTCTAGAAACCAGCACCTCTGTGTGCGTAAAACATGCCTTTGGCAAGAAATGCCAGATAGCTTGTTTTGAACAGCAACAAGCCCTAATTCAGATGTTTCCTGCTTCAGAGAGCTTATTTGCAAATGACATCGCTCTCCTCATAACCTTCACTTAGTATCCTTTAGTCTAAAAATAATTACTGCTTGTGTGAGATTTCAAGGACTAATACTCGGCTTATTTTCAGCAGGAGGCCGACAGGTTTTTTAAGATTGATTTGTGTAATAGTTTATAAACAAAAAATTTTGACTGGACAATGGAACGCTCAAAACCTGACCCTTAGTAAACTGTTTATATTTTGCATATTTCAACACACATATTATTGTTCTTAAAGAGCATAAATATTCATGTGGTTTCCTCTCTGTCCCTTTAGGCCATTATTTTCTGGGTCAAGAATTGGTCAAGAGAGCATGTAAGGTACTACAAATTGAGACATACTCGTGTGCCAGTTATCTTTAGATCCTTGAGGCAGCAGTAGTGAAACACACCTTTGTGCTCTGAGTGTTTTCCTTTTCCCTTCAGAATCTATTCAGGACCAAGCCATTCCTGTCTTGTTGCTGTATGCTGATCAAACAGTTTTGTTTTCAGTGCCTAAATGGCTTCAGAAATTAGACTTGAAAGGCTTATGCGTTTCCCTCATTTTGTTTTGTTCTGTCAAGGTTAGCAACACATCAGCTGTGGAGAGAAAGGAGTTCCAGGTTTGTAGCACAGCAGCTTTGAAGAGAGCAGGTCTGTGAGTGAGCACTGCTTGGAGAGGCCTCTCAGCAGAGCAGTTAAAAAGGTGCTTGTGCAGCATGATTCATCTTAAGAGCTACAATACAGGAGAATGCAGGTAATTGTAGCTTCCCCTCTTTATAACACCCGAGGCTTATCTCTGAGTGCCTAAGGTGCATCAGCAAAGAGCAATCTTGCTGTGGTAACCTCTAGGAACCCTGTTGTGGATGCAGGTCCTGCTGTGCCTGACACTCCCAGGGAAGGGGCTGCCTTTACCTGGTGCATTTGTAGAGCTCAGTGTGTGACCAGATGCTGTGGCAAAAAGCTCAGCCTGGAGAACAGCAGAGTGCACAGACTGTCTGACACTTGGGTGCTCTTAAGAACATGACAGAACCTTTTGGATTTTTGGGTTGTGGTTTGTTTTTTGGTTTTGGTTTGGTTTTTTTAATTGTCCTTAGTCTTTCTCCCCATGCCATCTTTGGAAAATAGTGAGGCAGCTGTGTAGCCTTGTGATTGAAGATTGTGAGAGAGGAATCAGAGATGCTGCCATGGAAAAAACTATTTAAAGGCTAATAAAAGCAGTTACCATTAGTAGACTTTTAATATTCTAATATTGGACCAAACAGAACTAGTAGATTGATGAGGTGTTGAAGCAGCACCTTTTTGGTCACATTCTCCACGTAGTGAAACTTGTCACAGGTTCTGTCTGTAACAGACTGGAATTTTGGTATTAACCTGAGCTGGGACAGTTGACAAAAGTCTGACAAGGAGTGTTGTGCAGTTCATGTGGCTGTGGAGTCTTGATAAATGGCTGGTTGGCAGACTCTGTTGCTGTAGCAAGGGTGGAGGCTGTCAGCTCTGTGGTGTTGCCTTTTCCTTTGCATTTCAGGGTGGTGGTAACTGGATCTGAAAGTGGTATTTTTTTTTTGTGGTCTTTTTAGTTGCTGGGTTTTTGGGTTTTTTTTATGTTCTGTGGGGTTTTTTGTTACTATTTGGCCAGTGATCTGCAGTATGATGGCAAGAAGTCTTGAAGTGTTTTCCAAGGCTTGCCTAACCCTAGGAGCCAGAATTGTTCTGTCTGCCCGATGCTAAATTCTTTTCTCCCGCCCCTTATTGTTCAATCCTCACTTAACAAGCTGTTTGAAGAGCAGAGTTTGACCATGTTAGTAATCTCAAGATCGTGAAGATAAAACCTTAAGTGAAGTTGTCAATCAACAAAGGGATTAAAGAATGTATTCTAAAATCTGCTGGGGTAATAGAAAATTCTGAATATTCAAGAGGAGGAAAGGCGTGTCAAGGCGAAGAAAGGAGAGTAGTTTCTAGAGGCTTAAAGATGACTGTAAAAGCATATTTACTAGTTGTTCTGTTTTTCTAGGGGAATAACAGCTGCCACAGTTAAAGAAGGTTCCATTTCAAGAATTTCCCGTATTCACGGGTTACAAGGTGACTTGGCATAGCCAAAAGTCAACATGTGGAGCACTTCAGTTTGGGGTCATCAGTTCAAACACAGCCTTGGTCAGCAGTGGAAGAAAGCTGTTGCCACAGGAGGTTTTTTAATGAAGTGAGCTGGCAATCTGTCAGGCTCTTAGGGCATGGCTTTCTGCAAAACGACCATAAATGGTACTTGCAAATAAACTTGGAGTGAAAGAATTAAACAGGTGTCGATGATAATCCAAAGAAATGAAGTAGGCATACAGGGCATTGAACACTCGTGCTTGTACAGATGATAAATGGAGTGTTTATACATTCCTTTATGAACTTCAAATAAAAAAAAAATAGTCAGTGAAGTGGTGAGAAGCTTCTGACTACATCATCTACATTTTCGCTGTCCAGATAAAAATAGAAACCCATAATGGTAACACTGCTGGGTAGGCTGGGCCCTAGTAAAACTGTGCTTTCATGGTCAGAATAGGCAGTCCTTGAGTTCCTTTTGACTTCACTCACCTTTTTCTATGCACCAAACTACCACTTTTTTGCAGTGGCTTTTTCGGAGTCCTGTCTAGTTGTGACACTTGTATGTGCTGTTCCTTGGAGGTGCTGTTCTGCTGTGGCGAGATTGAGGCTGACTTTCCTGGAGTCAGAAGCCAAGTGCTTAATTCCTGGGGAAAACTAAAGTCTTCCTCTGTTGTCCTCTTAGGAGCTTTGCGTGGAACATCCTTGCCCTTCCACCTACCCTCAGAGGGAAGGATGAGATGGTGTCACTTCTTTCTACCTCCCGTTGCTGTTGTTTGGGGTTTGGTTTAATGATTTGCCTGAGCAGCTGAGGAAATTGTCTCAGTGTGGTGCAGCATTTGTAAACACAACATTTGTACTGCAATTTTCTTGTTGTCTTCTCCGGCCCACTCAGTCTTTTTCCACCTCCCCCCACATGCATGGTCTAAGCCAAGCTAGACAGCTCTATTCATGCAAACCTAGTTATTCCTTAGGGAAGAAACAACAAATGAAAGTAACTGACCCTGAAGCTTCTTACTGAGAATAGCAATGCTAAAAGCTGTTCTGCCTGGAGATGTGAACTTAAAATAGGTCTCAAAACAAAATTGCTTTTTTGTCTTTTCCTTTTCTATCCCAGTCTTGCCACACTGTGGTCAGAAATCCTCCTTTTAAAAATTTTATGACAGTTTTGGATGTTTTCTTTGACTGAAATCAAAGTCTACTCTGACATGAAATCATCTGCTTTAGGGAGAGAGAACCAACTGCCACATCACCAGGGTTCTGTCTGCCCACCACCCCTGGGTGTGTATGATGGGGAGAAAGAATGATAGTACTCAGTTTGTGTTGAAGAGTCTGTATGTGCTCGAAGAATTTCAGCTTAGAGTCTCGTGGCTGCTGCTATTATGATTTTACCTGATCCACCCTTGCCCTTCAAAACACAGATGAGATTCCTGCTTTCCACCTGCACCTCTTTCACTCGCTGCCAAGGAGTGCATAGTTTAATGGATGAGCTGAACTCTGCCTGTCCTGCCTTGGTTGTAGGTGGTGACGTAAGTGTGCATAATTGAAATGCATCGATTTCCCTGGAGTGCAGAATTGAAAAGCAGGAGGTTGGCCAGCAGGATATGTGCTCTTGTGCTAGAGTAAGAGTGAAGTAAGGGAGCAAAAATGCTGGAGCAGCTTGCTTTGCTTTGCTGCACCATGTAAGTGACAGCGGCCTCAGTTGAGAATTCAGGAATTGCTTGGAAATGGCCAAATTTTGTGTTGCAATCAAATAGACCTCCTCATAATGAAGGCTTTGTGGAGGCTGTTGTAGCTCTCCTTTAAAATGGTGGCAAGCTGGCAAAAAGTGTGGATTAAAAAAAGTAGGGGTTAAAGACTTGAGACTGAACACAAACTGAATGACACCAATTGAAATTAGTTGTTGCCTTATCTTGTCCAGCATTTTTTTCCAATCTCTCACCTTGCTGCTCTGAAGAGTAAATAGATTTTATAGTGAGCACAGTATGTGCTTTCCTGGTCACAGGATTGTTTCCAATTAAACTTGTCTTCCTGTTTCTCTAAACCTTCTCCCTTCTGGATCTTGGCTGCACTTGTTACCTGTATAACTCAGATTTCATGATGCCACATGAAAATCCCTGCTGATTCGAAAAAAAATAAGATCTAAGCTGGGTTGTTCAGCTTAATCATAACCCTTTAGAGATTCTGGAGGACTGTGTATTTTGGCTCTGGGAAGAAAGATGAAAAATTATTGTAGAAATGGTAGTTGTTCAAGCTGTGGTTGCTTTTTGCCTGCTTAGGCGAGGTTTAATTAACTGCTTCCTTGAAAACATATAATAATTGTGATATCTTTAGCTCCTTTGTGGTACAACTTCACCCCATGAAAGACAGAACTTCACCAATTGTTTACATTTTCCTGAACAAAACATATTCCAGGAGAATAGGCATGCTCTGGAGCTCTGCTCTTTGTGCAGCTTGCTAGCTGAAGATGGTAAGTCAGAAAGGTTTACAAGGTGAATAAAAGGAATTTCTGGAAATTAGATTTTTTGGACCATATTTTTGATTCAGAGCCATATTGGTAGCTCACACCTTTTTCTTTTGTTGAGAGGAACTCTCTATGTAAATAAAGTATGGAAGCTTCTGAAGTGTTGCTCTGAATTCTTAGATAATTAGATGAGAACACTTTAAATAGAGCAGGATCCAGAACCTAAAGCTTGATCTTTTGAAAGTTACAATACACCCAATGTATTGTTTGTCACTACAGATGGGCAGTGAAACTGTCTCCTTTGTATGCTTGCTCCTTTTTCTTTTCCTGTGCTTACCTCTACCTCTCCATCTGAAATTTGTGCATGGAAACATGCCCATCAGTTATCACAGATTCTCTATGTTCCCTGTGTCAGGATTCCAAAAGAAACAGGATCAAGATTATAATTTTGTCATGCTCCAGAGCTGTGTGGAAGAGGGCTTGAGGGAGAATGTCTTTGGACACTCATGAGAAGTCTCAGGTGCTGACCTGTGAACTCAGTGAGATAAATGTATTTTGTCAGGCACCCAACCAAGAGCTCTGAGAACATTTGTGGAGAGTGTGACAAATATTGCATTTCAAATGTTCTGTCTTTAAACATCAAACATTATGGTAATTTACAACCCACGAGCTTATTACCCTTGCACAGAAATAAATCTCTGGATATTTGTATAATTTTCTTGCAAAATTATAGGCCACATAATCTAGACAGCTAAGGCTTACTCCTCCTGTTATTTTTTTTAAATAGTCTAATTTTAAGTTACTTGAACAACAGACTTCCATAACTTCCCTTGAGTGTGCCAAGTTGATAATAGAGCAAACATTGAGTTTGACTCTATTCCACGGCACTCCTGAGGAGGGTATGAGCTTTTCTTTACTGCTTTGTCACAGTTCCTGATGGCAGCCCTTTGGACTGCCCTGATTGATGTTCCTCCAGTTTTTTTTGGGAGCTAGTTAGCTGTAGCCTTAAAAAGTCAGATTGAGATCCTGGAAGAAAATTCTGCTTAGTACGCAGCTCCTATGAGTGCAAGAAAAAGGCAGTGATAAATCTACAGGTTTTTAAAACTGAAGTTAAATATGGGGATATTTAAAAGAGCAATTGGAGCCCTTCTTAAAGGGGTAAGCAAGGTGAAATATGACTGCATTTTTAAAAAGGCGTTTCCTTAAAGTGTCCTGAGGACCTAAACTTAGTGGTAGATCCAGACAAATAATTTTTATTCTTTCTTTGACAGTAGGCAGGCTGAGTGTTCTTGGCTTTGCTTATACAACTTCTAGTTAAACTTAGTGGTACTGCAACTAAAAAAAAAAAAAGGGGGAACTTTTTTCCCCAGACATGTTGTCATACTGAGATGATTGGAACTGCAGAATTTTTTTAAATACTGGCATAAATATTTTCCTCTGCCAAGACCTTGTTGCTTTTTAGGTTTTTGGATTTTTTTTCAACCTTTCACTGACTTTGAAAACTGAGGGTGAGATGATTACATTTATTGCAGCCTCTGCCCTAAGGTGTAACAATATCTACATCTTCATGATTTGCATAAAACAGCTGAAAGTCCCACAGTTGCCTAAGGGATCAATCCCATCTCACACAAAGCTTGTGTTTCTTTTCCTCTTCGTTTCTCTTGTGGTAGCTGTGCCATGTGAGGAGCCGGATCAAATCTCTGACCTGACCGAAGAGGCTGCTCGTGTTTGGTTAGGCCAGAGAGGTGCCAGCATGGCCTTCAGCTGAAACTCATTTCCAAAATCAGGGAACAGGGAATCAAATACCTTTCAGTGGTAGCATGAATAGATATCCTAAATAAATAAATTTAAGCGAAGATGGACCCATATGCATGGAGATCCTGGCTGCGTCTGCTATTACACCCTCTAATTATGCATTAACAGGAAGGTTGTGTGGCTGGGTTTGTGACCACAGAAGTGTTGTTGTTCCTTTCTGCATTCTCATTAAGAACTTAATAATACTGTCTGATATGATTTAATAAACCCAGTGAAACCACAGGACTGGAAGAGAAAGTTGTAAAATTCAGGAACTGGTTTTGATGAACAAGAATGTTGTCTTTGGCCTTTTTGAAGGCAAAAATATCTGTTAGCACTTCTGTTTTGGACACAGGTACTGAATTTTCTCTTGATCATGTTTGGCTGAGATTGCATTTTAAAATGTTCAATTTTAAGAAATGTATGCTACAGTGATCTGAATAAATTTTGAAATTTAGAATGAAAACATATCAAGAAGTAAAAGAAAAAAGCTTAAGAGATTGTGTTCTTTGTTCTCACAGCACTATAAATGTAGGAAAAGGATAACATTTAATATAACATTTAATTCTTCCGAGATATATTTACAGAGTTCAGCGTAGCTCACTTGCTGGTGATGGATAACAGAGCTTTCCCTCTGGAATCTCTAGTGCCATTCCAGAGCAATTATTGGTGACTGAAATAGTCTCAGAAGCTTGCAAAGCAAGCAGCAGATTTTGGAAGATTTCTCTGTCCCTGTCCTAGGAACTGTTCCCTATATTGTTCTTAACAATTGAAATGGAAAGATAGTACTGCAAGGAGACCCTTCTTGAAGGGTCTCTTCACTGCATCTAAAGAAAGAAAAAAACCACCAACTGTGGCTTTTCCTGCTCATTCTGTTTGTGATAGATTCAGACCTCAAAGCAACTAAAACCACTTTGGTTGCATTATCTCAGAACATCATATCACAATTATTATTAGGTATGCCAAGATATGTTTAACTCTTTCAATTAATTTTTTAGTATTTTTAATATAGTCTAAACAAACCTACACTGCCTTTTCTTTCATTAAACAGTGAACTGGAGAGCTCAAGGAAGCATTTAAGTAATTAATTTATTTGAACTTAGCAATGTTAAGGAAGCAAGTTTTAAAATTAGGCACTTTTATTCCTGCCAAAACCTTAATGCCCTGTTCAAAGGTTGGTGTTTGAAATGGGCCTTGAAGAATTGAATTTTAAGGATTGTAGGAGCAGGAGAGTGTAATAATTTGTATTATGTCTCCTTGGGATGTGCTTTTTATTTACTACTGGAGGAGCCAGGTTAGTTCACATAAAATCTGGAATACTCAGTAATTTCAAAACTGCACTTGTGCAGATTTCTCTCTTTAAATGAAAACAAGCTTGGTTTTAAAAACAGGTCTCTGACTTTCCTTTTTATGCAAAGGGAAGGATGCAAATATAGGTATCAAAAGCAGAAGAAACTCAGTGAATACTTCTGCAATAAGTAGTTGACCTCTTTAGGCTAAATACTTGATTCAGGTATTGGCTAGAAGTTGTTGTTTTGGATATTTTCTGCCAAGTTTCAGCATAAATTCCCAAGTTTATGAACAATTCTGCACTGTAACAGTGTATGGCAATGTTGTAGCTGAATTTTAGCCTTGCATCCCTACCTGGGCTGCCTGCTGTGAGAAGGGAGGCACTGATCCTGTGCACTAAGGACAGTAGAAAAGGTTTCTCATTTTCAGTGCTTGTGGTATTCATGTCTAGACTAAGCCCTTTCTAAGTCTAGACTGAAGGTTTTTTCCCTGTCAAAGGCTTAGTGCTACTTTCCCTGGTTGCCAGAGGATTTGAGTGGCGATAGTTGTTTTCTAAATACTCATACATACTTTTTTTTTTTTTTGTTAACAAAAGTTCTTTTTAGTCTAAACTTGTGACTGGAGGACTTCAGTGTTGGATTTGCAGGGCTTGCAATTAGTTTCAGGCCAGTTAATGAAAGCAATGCTCAATCTTTCCTAGGCCTTACCCCTTTATAGGTGCTGAGATGATTAACTTCACTTTTAGACTGCTTGGCAGGAACATACTCCCAGCTTTGACCTGATAATCTTTTCAAATCCTGTCTCCAGACCCTCCTGTTAGGGGATGAGGAAAGGAAGATGGACCCTGGGCATAAGAGGACTGACCTGCTAGAGGTTCTTCAGTCCCACATCCATGTGTGTAATAGAATTCCACTAAACAAGGCCTTTTTCTAAATCTTTGTAGGTTCAATCCGCTCTGCTGGTTTCTTAACCTGTCTTCCCCCATAACTGACTTTTTTCTTTTTCTTGCAGGATCACTTGTTTTTCCAAGTACTTGTAAGTAACTACCATAAACTGACACTAGAAACAGCTTCTCATCTCAGAGGTGAACCTTATTTTATTGAGTTCTTCATATGTCAGAATTAAAATGGCAATCCTGCAAGAACTAAAGCCTCTTGATTGCACCAAAACTGAACCAGGAGTCTTTGGATTCTACAGATATCTACTGTTTTAAATCATGTTGGCACATTGCAAGTCATCCAAAATGTGGTTTTGTAAAAGCAAAGGCAGATAACTTAAAATTCAAGTGGTAAATTTTTGATTCTTCTCTGTACATCAGTGTTACCTTTCCTCACAGCCTTGTAACAGTGACATTACAGGATAAGACAATAATCTCTGCTTTGAACTATCTATTTAAAATGTTGTGGTTTGGTTGCCAGCTGAAAAACTATTCCTTTGTGGCCCCACTGCCAGGAATTGCACTCTGCCCTCAGAAAATATAACATGGATTTTATTTATTTATTTATTTATTTATTTTGCTATTAGGTGTGAATATCTTTTTTGATGTCATTAGGTGGCACTTCCGTAAGGCACCTTGTAAGAAACTCACATGTTCTGGGTCAACATCTGGACCAATGCGACACCAGTCACTTCTGGAGGTTCTCTTCAGTGTTATTTTTATGATTCTACCAGTGCTTGTTTACTGCAAATTCAGATGTCACCAAACTTGACCAGTAAGAACTATTTTCAAGGAGAGAAGAGACAGATTATTTGAACCCTTGGGCTTAGGTATTGCCCTTGTTTAGAAAGTAGAATGTAAAATGGGATTCACAGCTACAGTGCCATCTACTAGATAAGTTTCATGTGTTATCTGCATGGGTTAAGCTTTCTTTTGTTTAATGTTCCATGAGGCCTGGGAATAAACACTTCAGTTTGTTTCAGGGCAAGGAGGAAATCTGAGGATCTTATGAGTTTCACGAATATAGGGGAAAAAGTGACTTGCTGCTTTTGGCTCTCTTGACTTTACCTTTTAGGGTGATGTGTGCTGGGACTTGGGTATCTATCCTCTCTTGCATTGCTTGGTTACATAAAAATTAATTTGCCTGGAAGTTATATATGCAGGTCTGTCTGTTGCAAGAGATATTACGTTAGGTTTAAAGCATCCCTTGTGACTCCATCCTTGGAGATACTCAAAACCTGACTGGGCACAGTCCTGAGTAACCTGTTCTAGCTGACTCTGCTTTGAGCAGTAGGATCAAACTAAGCAATCTCCAGAGGTCTTTTCCAGCCTTAATTATTCTGTGGTATTGTGACTCTCAATTTCTTAGTTTGGCCCACTCCTCAAATTAGAGTTTTAAACAAGGTAGATTGGTGCACTTCCCTAATCAACAGCCAAATCAAGTTTCCTAACTGAGAAAAGGAAGCATGGATGTCTTTCCCCAGAAATGATCTTACTTCTTCTGCAACCAAATGATGATCTGATGAAAGCTAATGGCATGGCAACCCTTCAATTTAATCCTAGCAGGCTCACCTAACTCTTGTTGTTGAGTGTAGCCTAGATGGGACAGACTAGTTTTCCTTTGTATGCACGTGCTGTTTTTCCACAAATGGATTTTAACTACTTGTGTTCAGTGAAGGAAGCCAGAAAGGGAGCAGGTTGGAAGCTTCTCTATGCTGCATCCTGTCTGTAGAAAAGGTGGCTGAGAGAGTGAAGCCTGGACACTCCAGTCACAAAGCATCTTTGCCTTTCTGTGAAAGGAAGGCTGATCTTCTTCACTTCAGTTGGTCATTCATCCTTGCAGCATGGTGTGTCTGTGGAGGTCACACCCAACCCTTTTAGGCTGACCTGAGGTAGGACTGAAATAGAAGTGGGCGCAGGTTGTGTGCATGATGTTTAGCTGTTAGGTGGAAATCAAACCCACCTTTGGTAATGGATTGTTTGTTTGCAAGTGTTTTGCATCCACATTTGCCTTGCTGCAGCTGGCTGTTGCAGTGTTGTAAGCTTCTCTCACAGGTTCCCTACACTGCTTTCAATTCTTCCAGGGAAAGCAGCATTTAATAGCAAGGTACCCATCTTGTTGGCCATTTTGATTAGGTGTTGCCTGGCTATAAATTTGCTTACATAAGCTCATGTTAATGTAGCACGTGGTATAACTAATAAAATAGCTCTGTGCTAGGAGTGAACTACCATGTCCCCTGGAGTGGAGGAACATGGGAGTCTAATGCTTAGATCCAGACATACAGAGGCTGGAAGTGCTCTGAGTCCGTGAAGAAGTGTGTGGGTACCACTGGTGTTCTCTCCTGTGTGTCTTGTGAGTTACTGAAGTACCTAAATGTTGTGTAACCTTAAGGTTACTCCTGCAGCCTATACAGAGATGAGCTCTGAGACCTGCAATGCAAAACACTGGCAGACTGTTTTCTCCAAAACTAAGAATTATGATGGGCATAGGGGCACTTGAAAACTAGAGAAGGGACCACCCCTTGTAGCCAGTGAACAATACTGTATTATGTTTGTGAAGGACATTTCATTACAGTTGGATACTGTGAACTTGCTGCTTTGTTCTGTTTCTAGAAGATATTACCACATCTTAATCTATGGCTGCTTAGAAATGTGCCAGCAACTTTGGACTGAAGTCATAGACATGTCTAAGTACTGATCTTTCTGTTAAACTCGAGACCCTGCTGATCTGCTTAATGGCTGTATTACTGCCAGATCTGAGGAGTTAGGCAGGGGACTAATGAAAGTGAAGTTACTGTTGCATGGCATATGTGGAAAAGGGAGACCCAAGCTTGTTCAGTATCAGATTAGAGCAACCCTGAATCAACCACAGTGTTGGGGTATTTGAGATATTTTTAAGAGCAATTCAAAGACACAAAATATTTTGTCTTCTTTTGAGATAATGGACTCCTGGGCAGTAAAATATGTGCTCAGAGCACTAGAAAGTACTTATCTCTTAAATTCCCTTATGTAATTTGGTGAATTGATTATACTCATATAGCTTGTAGTCATCTCACATGCCTTTATTAGCTGTGGGGACACAGATGTGGCATAAATTGCCTGAAGTGTTTCTTCCCATAGCATAGCTACGCCTTTGGGGGAATACAACATTCAAATTTCATTTTCCAAAGTAAACAACATGCAGTAGTGTACCAGCAGCTTTTTATTATGCTGCTTCTGTACCTTGGTGCACTACCAAAAACACAGTTTCCTTGAAATTAGATGAACTTCTTTCCTGCCTTTCCGAACAACTGTTCTGATAGCAGCACTGTTTCTGTCAGACCTATGAACACAGGCAAAATTCTGGAAGTCTGTTGCCACCTTCAGCTTTCAAGGCTGTAATTCTTTAAAATAGAGGAAGAAGCGAAATTTCACCCATCCTGCCAAGGAGATGGAGTTTCAAATGACTCGAGTCACCTCCCTCACAACATGTGTCAGTAAGAGGACAGAGGGTTACAGAAATGGCTACAGTATCAGCTGGTTTCACAGAAATTAATCTTTATGCAGCAAAAGGCCTTGAAAGCTGGTAATTCTGTGCAGCATTATGAATCCTCAATGAAGCTGTTTTGCTTTGCATATATGTTTGTAAACACAGTTAAGAGCATGTGACTCTGACTTGGCACGTCAGTTGTGCATATATTGCCGTGTCTGCATCTGTACAGTAATATCAAAGCTCTGGACGAGTTTGGAGGTAAATCTTTGGATGTGGTCTGTTCCTTTTCAGTCTCAGAGAACTGTATTCTCTTAATAAACTTAGCATTTAATTGCCTCGGGCTCTTCTTTTTGGGGAGTGCTATACAACCCCATTTCCCTCATTTCAAAACCCAACGCCCTTTTTCTACCACTGCCAGAGGTGTTCTGTTTATCGTGTTGATTAAAATGGGTTAGAAGCAGGGGAGGTGGGAAAGGGTGATCGCAAGTTCTTTGTTAGTTTTACTGGCCCAACAGCCCAAGGGAAGCTTCCACATGAAGCTCTATCTGTCTCCAGGCCAGTGGCATTAATATTGCTCTTTTCTGGAGATACTGCTGCATTCAAACTATGATATTTGTTTCTTTCACAACCAGATCAGAGGGATTTCTGGTAGCCTTAGCACTCTGTCTCATCCTACTTCTGTTGCTCTAGTGCTTGAGGTCAGTCCGTTTCCCATGTAGGATTTTTTGATTCTCTGCAAGGAAGCAGAGAATCTACTGTACCCAGAAGAAATCCATTCAGATATAAACACGAGACACTTCTCTGCTAATGAATGCAGAGAAGTGTGAAGAATTAATAGCTCTATGTTGGGGATCATATATTTACTGAATTCATCATACTTGCATCACATATATGTAAAAGGCTGCTTATTACTGGTGCTGTTCAATTGGGAAAATGAGTGAGACTTGGATTTGAGATGAGTACTGCACTTCTGAGCATCTTCCTTGGGAACAGAAAGTACCAAATTGTGTTTACAAGATGAAGGAACTAGTTTTGGGGGGAAAGGTTCCTGTTCTTGCTCTTTAAGCGTCAGGGGTGTGATGCTGCTCCTTTGAGACCAACTTTGCCTTTACATTGATATTCTGGAGAAAGAACTAGAATTTATAGGATACACATGAAGTGAATTTCAATATTGTAAAAACAAGAATGAGACAGTCTGATGTCCTTTCATTTGGAAAAGAACAAGAGAGGAGAAATGGTGATCCCTGTGACCAGTGAGTACCTTGACGTGACCTTCCCACCCTTCAAAACCCAAACCCCCACCCCATACCCAGCAATATGCAGTTCTTTTCCTTGGGAAGCCTAGGAAAAGAGAGCCTCTCTTAGTCCAGGAGAGCTTGATTTGACCTTAGCATAACAAAGACCAAGAGGGGATGTGGCATTGTCTATAAATATATGTGGGAAGGGAGGAAAAGCTAATGCATAGGTCAGCATCATTACAGGAACAGAGAGGTGTAAACTTGGCCTGGAAATTAAAAGAAAGCTATTGATCATAAAAGCCACTGGCTCAGGAAGAAACATCTGAGGTGATAACAGGGATGGAACATAGAGCATTATTAATCTCAGTTACCACTGTAGTAAGGCTAGGAAATTGCCCAGTTCTATCAGCCTCAGGTCCTTCTGTCTGCCTTTTGGTCTTCCAAATAAGTATTTCCAAGTTATTCCCTATAATTACACAACATAATTCAGAAGTTCCTGCAGAAGTTGCATGCCCAGTTGGTGGTGTCAACCAGGGAAGGGAAATGAACTTTCAGAATGACAGTGACCTTAACAACATGCTTTAATTTTTGGTCAGCCAGGCAATTGGACCAGATGATCGTTGTAGGGCTCTTCCAACTGAAATAATCTATTCTATTCTAGAAAATAAACAGATGTTACAGAAATAAAAGGTTAAAAGCAAACATTACTTATTAATTGTGGCCCCTCCCATGTATTTGAAGATCCAAGTGTCAAAGAGTTTTCTAGACTGACCCATGGAATAGGAAATTTTTCATTACAGTTAGTTAGTTAGGGTTGGACTTGATGATCTCTCTTTTCCAACCTCGTTGATTCTGTGATTCAATGATTGTATCTTTCTGGGTCCATGGAGAAAAGGCTACTTGTGAGAATTTCTGGGGTGTGTGTATGGGAAAGGACAGAGGAATGGAGAGAGTAGACACAGGGATTTTACTGGTAGCTTTCACTGTAATCAGAAACAAGTTCTTTACATTTCTCAATCCTCAAATTTGTGAAAACCAAGTCTTTTTAACAGCAGCATTTGCTTCTCTTGGTATTCATGTATTTACCACTAGTTTGTGCTAAATTATTTACCAGTGAGCAGCTGGATGGAAGGTAGCTTCCAGATGTTGAAGGCCCCAGGATGTTCTGTGCAGTTAACACTGTGGTCTGATGCACAGGAGCACCATATGGATTTCCAGGAAAGCAGCTACTGTCGTGCTACGGTTCTGCCACCACTCTTGGTAATTCCCACTTTACAGAGCTGTGCCCTGCTACCAGTCCGTTCTGGCTGACTGAGCCTGAAAGCAGCAACTGAATGAAGCTGAAGGAATGAATTCTTAATTTCAGTATTTTATTTCTGAAGGAGAGCTTGTCAGTCTGATCCCAAAATTACCTGCCTCTGGATAAGCCAGTAGCAGCCTGTTGGTATTGTCCCTGAGAAAGTCACAGGTAACCCTTCTCCTTGCTGCATTAAAAGCACTTCTGGCTAATGCTCAAACACCAGATGGAGGATGGTGTTCTGAAATAAGAGATTATGGAGTTCATTCAGTTTGAGGCCAAGGTCCAGAACTGAATCATCTGCCAGTGGAAATGCTGGAATGCCCTACGAGACAAATCCCAACCTGCGAGCAGCACAAGTAGCTGTGGAACCACTCTGTGCTCACTGAGAACTTTGCCTGTTAAGGAGCTGCACACAGATCTCTTGCACAAAAGGGGTTTGTAAGTCCCTTGGAGAGGGCTCTCAGACCTGCCTTAAGCAAAGGGGATGCTCGTACCCCCTCACAGAGCAGCTTTCTATGCCAGATAGCTCTGAGATTCAGCTTGAGAATATCTGCCTCAGACCCCCAGATATCCTTGCAGAGGAATGGCCCTTATCCAAAGGAGGATGGAATTAAAAAGACTAGACAGAAAAGTCCTTGAGGATGAAAGACAAAGAGAGAAGCTTTTATGTGTCCTTGCTCCTAGGAACAAATTCTGCTGAATGTCATCCTTACACTTAGGTTGGATTAAATCTCTGACTAATTCGTACCAAGTCTTTTCATGTCCCCACCAGTGCAGCTGTATTTGAGCAGACTAGTGATGTGTGCCTCTGGAAGTGATGATGATGACTGCCATCTTATTTCAGAAGCTGCTTGCCAAAGCCTCAGGGAGAGGAGAGTAAGTCACAAACCCACCTCCACCTCTTTCCTCTAACTGATTTCCTAACAGATTTTTGCTCGAGGCACTGAGGTTGGCATGGTCTTTGCTGAGAGAGGCATCTCCTGTGGGTTCAGGGGATTGCTGTCTGGCCAATTGAAACTGCTTCAGCATTTATTGAGAGTCAAATGTCCAGCCAAGCAGGGAAGGTGCTGCCTGGTTACTATTTTTAACCTATGTAACAATATGTGCAATTGATATTAACTGATATCCAGAGCTGAAAGTTCAGTGTTATGAGTTTTGGTTCCACCACCCTCTACCTACAAACTGGATTACTTTTCAAGGCTTTGATACAATTTATAGCGTGAGAAAATGTAACCTCCTTATTCTGTCTGTTTGTCAAAACTGAGCCAAACTGTTGGACAGGTTATTTGCTTACAATACATTCCTGTCTCCAGGTAAAAGCTTTCCTTGTACCTGTGAGGAAAATGAGCGATGGGAAGCATTAGACACACCAGATTGTGTAACAGAGATGAATTTTCATTAAGCTGCTAGATTTGATCAGTTGTCATTTGACAATGTTAGTTGTTAGTTGCTAAGGATTGGATTTTGCTTTGCTTTCTTACCTGAGGATCGTGGAGTCTGCCAGAGTGCAAAGGGTGGGTATTCTTATCTGGAAAAGAGGAAAGATTTACATGAGTAAATTTATTGAGGGTTAATACTAAACTAAGCTTAAGATACTGTCAAATTAAGAACTCCAAAATGCAACTACAGTATAAGAGAGTGCTTTGAGGAAAGGCTAGGATAGAGATTTTTGTTTTTTCTATCAGAATAAAGTCACGTCCACAGGAATGCACCCTGGGAGAGGTTATAGAGGAGGTTTGTGGGACCTGTGGAATAGACCTCAACTAAATTATCTAATATATGAAATAAAAGTTATAGGATTATTGTGTGTATGTTAATATATGTGTTTTCTATCTGTGATCTAACAAATTTGGATTTAGCATTGTGTCTGTTGAACACATTCAGTATTTTTTCTGTTGTCTAGAAGCCCCAGAACTTACCAGTGTAACAAATAAGTTCTACCATGAAAACTAGGTGTAACTCTGTAGTGAATATGACAAAAAAAGGTAATTCAAACCATGATGGAAACTAGTCTCCTTCAGGTTCCTTTCAAATCCTGCTTCGTGCCCTGTTCAGACTCTGTTCAGGCAGTAGTGCTCTGACTGAGGTGTGTAATTCTCTATCTCTGAAAGTGAAATTAAACTGCTTAATTCTGTATTATGGTCTAACGTAGTAACTGATGTGGGAGGACAGCACTGCCTGTGGATCATCAAGAAACAACCTGATCTAACCTGGATCGAGTTCGTTGTCGTTGCTATTTCTGATTTTAGATGTGCAGAGAGACTGCACAGCACACATTTTCATGCATGACTTTGAAGGAGAAAGGAAGGCTGGGGGAGTGGTTTGAGCTACACCAGCAGGGTACACCCATGAGTGGTTATAAACACACAATGGGATTTTCTCTGGCAGCGGTGAAGCTTGAGGGAGTCGGCCTGCTGGTGGAGCCTGGGTCTGCTGGCCATGCACAGGATAGCTGGGATGGAGAGCAGGGGTAAGATTACAGGGACAAGAGGCTGGTGCTGAATAAGGGGCTGGTCCTCATCTGCACACAAGTCTTTAGGAGGCTGTTCCTGGTTGGATTTTTCTTGTTAAGGAAAATGAGGTGGCAGTTTTGGAGGTCTGGGTTTTAGGTCCAATTTTTTTAGGTTTTTTTTTGAGCTCTGCCTGTGTATTTACCTGGTAATTATAACAGCTAAGGTTACACCCATGGGTTGTAGCATGGTCTCAAGTCCTTCCTGGACTTGTCCTAGAATAAAGCTTGGGATCTGTTTTGCTTTTAGAGTATAGCAGTCTCAAAATAAAGTGGTTTGTGGGTTGGAGAGATCTTTATAGCTCTTTTATTCAAATGTCTGTTGACTTAGCTTTCTTGGTTCCCAAAAGATTCTTGCAAGATCTGTATTAGAAAAAGCATTCCAAAATTTTGAAGTTCCCTGCTTTCTATATTCAGCCTTCCTCTTCAGAAAGAGGTTACACATTCATTAAATAATTTGTTTGAACTGCTCCGTGCAGCGTACTCGATTTGTGATGCCATGCCTAGTTGACTGTATGTGAAGGGTGGAATTAGGAATATTTTAATCCTGTTTTCTAACTCCCTTGTCCTCCACCACTTCCTTTGAGGAAGTGCCTGCCTCTTTTGCACACCCATAACAGCTGAGAGTTGGAAGCAGCACAAATAAAACTTGCTTTCCCATGTTCATTTTTTAATGTCTTTAACTGGAATATTTGTTCTTTGTTTTGTGAGAGTCTAGATTTGCCAAACCACTGAGGAGTGAGCCTTGAAGTTTAATGTCCAGGCAACCATCTGCTGTGATTAAAATAAATGCTGGCACAAATGCCCAGTCTTTGAACTTGCTTCTGAGGTGCTAAGATGTTTCTCCTGACCCAAATGAGGGTGGCTTTGGTAAATTCAACCTGGTCTGGACCCTGTGATTCTAAGTGACTAGTAATTTTGATCTGTGTAAGGGAGAATTAGGTAATAAAAAGGAGAACTGAAGCATGTAAGTGGAGACAAGTGCACAAAGTAGAAAGCAAGCACATACTACATTAGGTGCTAGACATTTTAATTTTTCAGATCTCCTGAACCTTTTTACGTGCTCATTAAAGAATGGTAATTTTTTTCCTTCTGTCACTTGCAGGTTAAATGGTTCTATTTGTCTCTTTGTTCCTGCTGATTATCTCTCTTGCTTTGTGATAACTTTTGTGATTATTGCAGTCTGTGTTTTGGTACCAGGTTCTGACAGATAGAAGCCTTCACTTACGTAAATTTTTACAAATGTGTTTGTGTGCGTTTCCTTAGAGAATTTCTTTTATGAGATTTTTTTTTTTTTCCCTAAATACAAATACAGGCTCTATTTGTTTTCTCCCTGTGCCATGGAATGGCTTAGGGTGATGAGTGTGCTGCTAGGATGTGGAGACCTCAGAGGACTTGGCTCACTGGGCTGCGGGGGTTGTTATAGTGTGTTTGTAGCCTCTAGTCTTCTTTCTGCTCAGAATTTCTAATTGGGGCAGAACAGTGTTCTTCTAATGTTCATTAAATCCTTCCTGAAAACTGATCTTTCTTGGGGTATATGTAGTATGTTGGCTTGGGAAAATGAATGGATCCATTTTCTATATGGTGTCAAAAGCTGCTATGTCTTGCTGTGCTAAGGTGACTGCTTTGGTTTGTCCCCATTTGAAGGCATAAAGTTTTGTTAAAGTGTCATTCCAGGCATTTCTTAGAGACTTTTTTTTATATATAAGAGCCTTCCTTGGGTTATTAGACAGCATTTGCAGAATTCTGGGGAAGTCCAGCTTGTAAAACTGGGTGGGAACTAACTTTAGGACGGATTTCTATGTTGATATGTAGCATCAGGAACAGTTTCAAAGCACTTCAAATGAGGGAACGACATCCAAACCTCTTGCTCCTTTGAATGGTGGAGTGAGAAGCTTTCAAATGTTTCAGCTGGTAGTGAAGTCACCTTCCCTCACCTCAGAAGTGGAGTATGTGTGGCTCATCAGAAATGCCCCTGCTCTGACTGCCCCCAGGTGTGGGGGGTGGTCTTTGTGGAGATGCTTGTAGGCTGAGGGCTTCCTATACTGAAACAGATGGATTTATGGTCTGGGGACTTGTATTTTCTCGGGAGGATTTGTGGGAGATGCATGGCTTTCACCATCCAGGTAACAAGCGGAGCCTTTGCTGCCATATGTCGTCTGATTTGGGGAGGCCAGTAAAAGAAGTGTTGCTCACGTGTCTTGCTGCATTAATGGCCACTCTCCAAAAAGTTTGCCATGAGAGTTTTGATTCTAGTGGGATGTAGTACTTTTTAACGTTGGAATAAAAGCGTGTTTACTTTGAGAAATAAATTTTCTTTTGCTGCTCATGTGGTTCTTCACAGTGACAGTTCAAAGGCATAAAGAATGTCCCCAGCTTCCCAAACACAGCTGGTGAGTTGGTGCTGGATGAGGAGGAATCACTGCACTGGTCACCCAATGTCAAGATCTGTGCTGTGAGAGATCTACCTAGTACATGGCAGTGTCAGGCATTTAAACTATTCATTCTTCTTGAAGCTTGTCTTACAATTTGACACTCATCCAGATTGCCTACTGTTATTCCCTTATCCTATAAGGGAGGAGATACCTCTTCCTTGGTATAATTTCCTTTTTTTTTCCATCCAGAGAAGAGAGATGATCTGTTTCTTGATATTTTTCTTTATTTTAGTGTTCATTCAGTGTAGGGACTGCTGTGATCAAAGAATTGTGTATGACAGAGCAGCAGCAAAGTATGTTTTTTGAATTCATGTAGATAAAAGGTTGTATTTTGTAGGTCAAATGCTTTCAGTAGTCACATTGTGGCACATAAGAAATGGTTAGTAACAAACAATGTACACATTTTGCTTCTGTACCTTGATATGAGTTTGGGAACCAAAATATTTTCAGTAACTACTTCTGTATTGGTATGTTTCCATGTTCTTGGATATAATTTGCGTTTCTTTTCAAATCATTACTCGGTTGAGTTTTTCATGACATGAGAATTCTATGAACTATTTGTGTATGTGCTAAGAACATGTTCTTGTAGTTTCATCCAAGTTCATATTTGGTTTCTCTTTTCCTGCTTCTGGCTTAGGTTGGGAAAGAGGGTGGACAGGAAAGGTGGAGACCCAAAAGATTCACTCCCATGTGGTGGGCAGAAGCCCACCAAATTAGGTTCGATAAATGTTTTCAAACACAAACATCTTTTTGACAGCGTATTTACTTGAGTCTTGATTTTTATGAACAGGAGCAGATCCAAATACCATCTTAAAGCATACTGTGGACAGTGCTGACATGCCCCTTTTCCATCTGGTGTAAAAGGGAAGCTGTAAACAATGGCAACCATGGCCTTTGTCCTCCTGCTTTCCCATTCTCTGTCTGCATAATATAGAGCTAAAATAGTTGCCAGTTTTGGCTTTAGCTTTTCTTGTCAAAATTGTCCTCTTTTTGCCATCTGTTCCACAGTCTTACCACTGCCCTAAAGCTGCACTTTTTGATACCTGTGATCACTTAAAAAGTCAGGAACATATTGTAGCAAAGTCTACTCCTTTTAGCTGAAAGTAAAATAAATTAAATCTTGGAAATGAAAACAGAGCTCTTTCATTTGCTGGAATAGATTTTTTTAGTGTTGTTTCCTAAAGAAGGCAGGCTTACAGGATTGAGCTGTTTGTCCATCTGCTTTTCAGTTCATCCTTAATAACTTTTGAACAATTTCATCCAGATTTGATGAGGAATAAAAGTCTCAAAGGTAATTGCTTTCCAACAAGAAAACTGGAGGCTGGGTGGAGGAGAGAGACAAAAATAGGTGTCCCCACTGTCTGCAGTATGAGCTTAACAATAATCTGTTCTTAGGCTTTTGCTAGCCAAGTTGCAAGTGTGTCCTGGCCTCCTGGGTACTGCAGTAATCTCCAGTCTCCAGAGCATGTTACTGAGTCTCACTTAGGCAGAAACTGAGGGGCCATGAAAGGGAGACAAGGGCATAGGGAATGTTGCTGGGGAACTGGGAGTTTTAGGGAAAGGATGAAATCAATGGAAATTGGGGCTGTTGGAGCTCTAAGTATGATAGATGGACCAAACTCGCTTTCAGATTCTGTATGGTACTACTACGCCTTCTTGATCTCTGACTTCTCAGAGATGTGTCTGCCAAGGGTGCATCTGTGGTGCTTGCCAGGCTGTGAAATAACCCAAATGTAAGAAAGGATTTACATTGTACTCAGAGAAACTCAGCATTCTGAAGTGCAGCTGGGCAGCTACTTTGGCAAATGTTTTATTCACTCCTGTTTTAGGCTAGACAGAACAAGCTGTGAATGTAGATTGAATTAACTCAATAGTTTCTGATGGAGGAAAAAAAAAAACAGGAGAAGACTGCTGAAAAATACATTCCCATAATACTTTATTTTTTTCCAGGCTCAAGTCACTGTTTGAATAAGCACTTCTAACAAAATTAGGATGGAAAAGGGGTGGTGGTGACTCCTATAATGGGTGTGTTTATTTGCCTGGAACATGCGAGCCCTGCATTTGCAACACTTGCTGCAGAACTTCAGTTTGTACAACCAAATTCATGATGTGTAGCTTCTGCAGAATCTCTCTTCTCTCTTATCTTTCAGCAGAAGTAGGGCACTGGGCTTTCTTTCCTGTGTATGCATTTGGTAAAATATTCATATTCCTGCATCGTGGTGACTGTGGGGAGGAACCACCACCTGGAATTATTCATTACCTGCGTCTCTGTTTTTCATTGGTTTGTTTTGTCCCGGGCGAGTGCTGGAGATCCTGAGCGTACTTTCAGCCGTGAGTCAGTGACAACCTCATGCTATTATTGTAAATAGCAACATGAACGCTGTTCTTGCATGCGTTTTTCCACGGGCTTTGTCTTCCTCGCCCAACACTGCAGCCAAGGAATTCACAGAGCTTCTGAGTCAGCAATCAGCTACCTCGAGACAAAACATGCAGGATACTGCAGACTTGCAGAACAGCCGGCAAGGCGTACGAATACCCTGGAAACCTGGCAAATAATTCTTGCCTGCCCTTGCTTTCCTCCTGTAATTTCCATGTTCTCTGACGTGTTGCTGGCAGGTTCCAAGGCCTATGGGTGTTTACATCAGGAATGCAGAGTTCTAGGGAGTGACTTACCGCGGTGACTGAAGCCTTGGTGTTTGACCTGTGGGCATAACTGACTTCCCAGCCTGTGTGGAACGGGATGTCAGCAGAGCTGCTGTGCTAACGTGTCACTTGGGATTTGCTGTCTGAAATGACCTGCTGTCTGCAGGTTTGTCTCCTGGCTTGGCCAACCTTGAACACAAAGCAGTAAGTTCTTAGAATTACAATAGTTTGAGTTTTAATTTTGGGATCTCCCTGAGCAGCGCAGAACCAGTGCTGCCTTACTCCTCTGGTAATAAGGTACAGGAGAAGGAAGAGTAAGAAGTGATTCCTATGCTGTCCTTACTTCTGGATATATCAGTAGTGGACTGTGGACTCAAGAGACCTAAGTTGTGACTCTGCTTAATTTAGGTCATGTAACTTCTACTATTCTTTCTGAAGAAGTCTCAGTGACCCAAAGCACTGCCGTAAAGTGAGTGTTTGGGTGGTAGAGTGGGGTGCAAGAGGTGGGGGGAATGTAAGAGAATAGCATTCAGCTTGGGAGGTTGTGCTAACTAATGAGGCATGTGACTTTAGGCTGTTGGTATTTTATTGTGCTCATGTTACACAGACACACTGAAACTATTCCTTCAGTGTTAGAGGTGTTTAGTTGGAGTTCATTATAATATTCTTCTTGATAACAGAAGAGGAGACACAGGCTTTCAGTACGTAACAGGGTCACAAGAGCTGGAGAGGGACTTTTTACAACGGCATGTAGTGATAAGACAAGGGGGAAGGCTTCAAACTGTAAGAGGCCAGGTTTAGATGGCATACTGGGAAGAAATTCTCCCCTGTGATGGTTTTGAGGCATTGGAGCATGTTGCCCATAGAAGTAGTGGATGCCCCATCCCTGGCAGTGTTCAAGACCAGGCTCTGAGCAACCTGATGTATTGGAAGGTGTCCCTGCCCATGGCAAGGGAATTGGAACTAGATGATCTTTAAGGTCCCTTCCAACCCAAACCATGCTGTGATTCTATGACTTAGACTCTGCAGTAATGCAATGGTTTCCCTGAGGCATAAGCCTGGAGCATGTTTCCAGCTTCACAACAGTGAAGTTAAGATTAAAAATAAGGAAAGCAGTTCCATCCAACTTAGTGAGCAGTACTGATATGGGCATGGCATCACCATAAGACAGTTAGAAAAACAGCTTCATGTATACTGAGTCTTCTGAGACAGTTGTCCCAATAAAGTTAGAATCGCATTCTGCAGTATAACCCATTGTTGTACTGTGGCTTCTCTAGGAAATATTATTTTTAAAAACATCAATTTCTGTCTGTAAGTAAAGGTTTTCAGGTCTCCTTTGCTATTTCTGAACATAAACAATAAATACCATGTTAGGCTGAAAAGCAGGAGTGCCCAAATAAACTGCTGCAGAGCTGTCATACGGGAGGGGAAGAGACATGAGCTGTAATGTTTGACTTGGCTTCCTGTCTGTTGGAAGCAGGAAAAGAGCTGGTGAGAAACTAAAAAGTTTTATTTGAGTCCACATAATTCCTTTTTTACTTTAATACCCTTTGCAAAAAAACCAAAGGACAAAAAGCACCTCAGAAGTGCTTTTACTTCCATAGTTCCTGCATACGTTCCTATGCTGCCTTCCTATCTGAAGGCAAACAGAACTATTCTTTCTTAGAGAGCAGGGTAATCTAGTCTATGTATGTACTTAGTATTATGTATAAAAGGAAAAAAAAGGTTTATTGTATAAAAAAAGAAAGAGAGAGGAGAAGAGAAAATATCTATTCTTTAAACAAAATCTCTAATTGTGAGCCAAACAATTAATTCTGTAAGTCTGCAGGCTGCTTCTGAGGGATCCCAGAAAGGCAACTAAGAGTAGCAGAGCTCATGGGAGCATGTGTAATCTGCCTCAGCAGATTAAACTAGACTACAACTACCCCCTAAAATTTTGTATGGGCCTGCATATCAAAAGAAGTTGAAACCCACAGAATAGAGGAATTAGTATGAGAATCTTACAAGGGTCATGTACCAGCCACATTTCACTCTTATGCTGCTCACCTACTGACAGAAATAAGTGCATAGGCCTTAGGTAAGGGGAATGTTTACAGTGCCTGATGCAACACAGACAGGCTTTCTTTTTTCAGTCTTGACATCTTAAGCAATTGATTGCTTTTAGCAGGTTTAACTTCTTTTTAGGATCACAGCAGCCATCACTGTACAAAGCCTGGTCTTTGCAAAACTGTGTGCTATGCCCTCCTCTTTCCTCTTCTCTATTTATCATGAGCATGTCTTTTTAGAATGAAAGAACCAAAGCTTATCTTACTGATGCAGTACCAACTCTTGAAGTACTTTGTGGTAGCAGTGTCTTTAAGACCAGCACATAACTATTCCTGTGCTGTTACACAGTAACTGCAACATCAGTAGCTCTGCATCTTTTGTTTTCACAGCCTCTTCCAGGCATCATGTAACATCTGCCAGTTTACTTGTGATTTCTCTGCTGTTCGTTTGAAATGCGTTTTGATGAAACTTCCAAGGCACTGGCTCAGGTTAAAGTATTTTGTGATTTAACAGAGGTGAGATGTGCCACTGTCTGCAGTGAGGCTCAGTGAGCTCTGGAAGGCTCTACTTCAGTGAGCTTGGTCAGAAATCCTTGGGGTATCAATCAGTTGACTTACTTAGGACTGATGCGTTAGTAATTACTGAGAATCTGGGCTCTCAGTTCAGCAGGCTTAGACAAAATTTTGGAAAGAAAATGAAAGAGCAAGCTGAGTTACATTTTCTTCTTTTTATCTTTTAGGTTGATAATGCTTGTAAGCCAGAGGTGAAAGTGGCTCAGCAGAGCAACACTGGGAAGTCTGGCAGACTGGATGAGAACAGCTGCCCCCCAGGGCAGCTGCCACGTGTGAAGCATGGAGGAGAGTAAAAACGAGAAGGTGAACCAGGCTCATGTTCTCTTCGACAGATTTGTCCAGGCTTCCACCTGCAAGGGGACTCTCAAGGCTTTCCAAGAGCTCTGTGACTACTTAGAACTAAAGCCGAAGGACTATCGTTCCTTCTATCACAAACTCAAATCCAAGCTCAATTACTGGAAAGCCAAAGCCTTGTGGGCCAAATTGGATAAAAGAGGCAGCCATAAGGACTATAAGAAAGGGAAAGCGTGCGCCAACACGAAGGTAAGAGATACCCTCACTGTGGCCAAAACAACTATTACCTGTTTGTCTCTGGAACACACAATAACAGTGTCTGGATGTAAAAATATGTTTGCTTGGTGTCCCTCTAATGCTGGGGAAGACTCAGGAATATTCTTATACATGTATTTATAATATAGCCACAAGGTGTGAGCATTTGACTAGCAATCAGAAATTCCATTTGCCACTACAAGATTTGATTGCCCACATGAGTATTTGTCAATTATTCAGGAGAAGCAGCCTGCAGGTTCCTCTGTTGTGCATTTTTGTGGCATCAATACTATAGATGGCTTAGGAAATCTTAATTGGTATTGCCCACATGAGTATTTGTCAATTATTCAGGAGAAGCAGCCTGCAGGTTCCTCTGTTGTGCATTTTTGTGGCATCAATACTATAGATGGCTTAGGAAATCTTAACTGGTAAACCTTTAATCTCGGTAGACTTTTTTTGCATTTTTTTACTAGGCAGTAACAGGGACGTGCTGTTGGAGTCTAGGTACAAAATATGCATGTTTGGAAATTTCCAGCTTTAATTTGAAAAACCTCATGACTCTCTGAAGAAAAATAAACTTTCCTGCCAATTGGGTAAAATATCCTGTTTCCCGTTATTTAGAAAATGATCATTTATATTCCAGATTCAAAGAAGAAAAAAAAATGCCCTGGAAACTCATACCAATTTCTTTTAAAAGGTTGGTATGTGTGGTATTTACTGTAGGAATTCCTGTTTTACATACACACACACACACACAGAGCATTTTACCTTTTTTTTTTTCCAACCTGAATTATTGTGAGCTGGCATTTATGTGCTGCACTCTGATTGGACTGTGCAATATGATCTTATTTATTTGTTTTGTGGTTACTGAAAGCAGTTCTTTATATCCTTTATCAAAATGTGAATAGAATATGTTGTTTTTGTAAATAATCAAGCATTCTTCCTTTTTTAAAAGAGGCAAATAGTACTGAACACTATAAAATTTAAGCAGGATTCTGTCCTTCATTGAGAACAATAGATGCTGCTGCTTCTTTTGAATATTCACCTTCTGAGAGAAGGAAATATTTTAATTGGAGGAGTAAATGACTAGTTCCTTAGTAGAGAACAGAGGGGGAAATATATCTAGTTTAGAGTATGTCATTTCAGATCTCTGAAGTTTAATTCTCAACTAGATATTAGAAAATTGTGTTAGTTTCTTAATTGTTTATTCTGTTCTGCTTTTCAGTGACCATTTTCATATGAAGGGAGGCATTTATAATGCATTACTACAATAACTTGGTAAACTGAAAATGGAACAATTGGGCACTGTCATGGTGGGCAGTAGCTTCAACACCTCAAAAGTACAACCACTGTTAAGGTTTACATTTTTCAGGCAGCATAAGAAAGGAAGGAATTACAGCAAGATAAATGTAGCGGATTTTGCGCATACTTAGGAATAAACCTTCCAAACACTATGGGATGTTATAGAGAAAATTCCAAATTGTTTTTCTGAATAATTGATTGCACTGTACATTCATTGGATTCAGGAATTGCTCTTATTTGGAATGAAACATGATGGGTAGAACTGAATTAAGGTGCTAAAAGTTTGTGAAATGAGGTCAGGTGGTTTATGTTTTAATGAGAAAGAGATTGAGGGAGCTGTGGAAGATGCAGAGGCCTTTTAACTTGTTTGAATAATAGGCTATAAGAATGACTTTTGCACCTGTGCTATGAGTATATCTTAGTCTGCAGTACTGTTTGTTAACACTGAGGAAAATGGTTGCTTCAATAACAGAGATGCAACGTGGAAGAAGAGATTTAATGGAAGGATAGGTGGACAGTGCTTGATTGTGACAGCATACAAAAAATAGATGTGAGTGGAGGGTGACATCCAACTATGAAGGGCATTCAGAAAATTGAATGTGACATTTATAGAGAAGAGAAGTGGCGAACTGAGTTTAGAAGGACATTAGAGCTCCATTTGGTCGTGTTGGGGTTTGAATTGACAACTAGGGAGCCATAAGGAAATGTCAGAAAGGTTAGGATTTTAGCTTGGACAAAAAGTAGCCAACTCTTGAGCTGGAGAAGTTCTGTGAATTGACAGCACTGACAAGCTGATTGGAGCAGTGTCTGTGAATGAGGTGATGCAAAGGCAATTTGTAGAGGGAGGATCATACAAGAGACAACAGGTGAAGCTCCATGGGAAGGTGGTAGTGAGAGAAATGAAGGAAGTCCTTCAGATTGTGCTGTGAAAGAATATCTGAAGATGCAGAGGAGTACTGAGCCTTAAAAAAAAATCTGACAAGGATGTGCTTTGAAAAAATTATGTAGCCAACTGTCTTTAATAAATTAAAGCTGGCACACCCCTTTGCCCCTAATCAGAAACATAGAGGACTGGATTTGGGATTCACACCATTTTGAGTAGTTAAACTGGTAGCTGAGAGAAAGTGAAATTTAGTTTAAAAAACTTGGATGTATTCTTTTTATATTTTTTGTATATGTTTCTATTAATTGCTTGTTTCCTATCTTAATAGTATCTGCTGTTAAATATTTATATGTAATTCCTAAGAGAGAATCATAACTGCTCCAAGCAGAGGCCTTCTGAGAACTGAATCATATCTGATTTGATGTTTCCTAACTCATTTAGTTTTATATTCCTAAGTTTAATGTAATTTGCAAACCACTGATTAAAAGATACAGCAATTTAAGTGGGCATGTAGAGATGATAGAATTTAAAATAAAGATTAGGTATTACCCATGTTATCAGAACAGAAGTCAGTCATTACAACAGTTTGGCTGTTGTACACTTGGAACATACACCAGTTCTGATTTCTCATCCTCTGCAGTGTAGCTCTTAATTTCCCATTTAAAAATTGGTCAGGGATGAGGTGCTGTGCCTGGAGTTGGGCAGTTTGTGCACATGACCAACGTCCAGGCTTACCAGAATTCAGATAATCAGAGTATGTGAAAGCAAGTCTTGGACATGATGGGTTGTTCAAATGTAAATAGTTACAAATGGTGCTCTCTCTTCATTGGTTATACAGAGAATACAGCATTTCAGTTTGCCTTTAATGTTCCATTACCATGGCATTGTTACTGGAAACTTAATATAATCTGTCTGAAAGATCTTGAGCAAGAAGTGTTTCTGAGGGGTGAGACAGCTCCAGAGCAGGGAGTTACAGCAATTGCTTGGAGTCATTGAGGGGAAAGGGAAGAAGGAACAACAGTAGCTGCCTATATTTGGCTGTACTTGGCATCTCATGTAGTTACTGCGGTCTGACAGTATCAGAAGGTGGGGCTCTACAAGAGATCTGAAACTGGAAGAAGCATTAGAGGTGGAAAAGAATCTTTTCTTCTATTTTTAATTGTGCTTAAAACTTGTTATGTTTTATAACAACATAATTTAATGTTTTTGTGATGGTTAAAGAAAAAAAGGCAACTTTGACCATGAATTACTTCACTGATTATCATATATTTTACTTTCATAACATCTAGAATCTTAAACATAACCTAGATGTCATTAACCACATCCTTCTGTTGGGGTAGAGGGACGATTACAAAGAACAACAACAAAAAAAATGTTTCTGTGACAAAATTGCAGACAATTAGTTTATAATTTGATTATGTAGACCTGAGTTTGAATAGTCTCGTTTTAGTACAATTCCTTTGCTGTTGTGTACTCCATTGTAGCTATTTTGTATGTGGAAAATTATTCAAGAAGAAAAGCCACCCAACTCAGTGTGCTCTTGTTGCTTATTGAATCCAGGCTCTTTGAAGTTCATAGTTGTCAGACAAGCACAGTTATTACCTGGATAAAATGATACACTCAGCTGATTTTCTTAGAAGTTTAAAAAAATATAGGCTAAATGCTGTTCAAGAGTTACTTATCTACAAATAAAATAATATCAAATTGAAGAACATATTAGGTCCTAATTGAATATCCCTTTTAACAAGTTACAAGACTGACATCTGTTCAATATCCAAGTCTACTTAGGAATTTATTAGTGCAGGGGTTGCACTTGCCTTTTGTCCCAAATGCCTCCAGATTCCTGAAGCTACTAAAGAAGCAATGGTGTTATTATTCCCTTCCCTTTCTTCTGGACTTGGATCTCTGCCCTAAAATTTATGTGACTTCTTATCTTACACAGTCTTACTTTGAATTTGCATGTCAGTTGTTGTATCATCACTGATGTAACTTGTACTTGGTTTTTCCTCATTCAGGCTTTATATTTGCAGTTTCACATTATTGCAGAATTTATGGCCTGGTGAATGAGTGGTGAGAATGTGGCAGCCTGTAAAAATTGTCATGTGGGGATGACCAACAAACACAGTTTTGGTTTGGGATAGGCTGTTTATCAGAACATTGGTTTCTGGTTAAGTTTTGGCATACTTAAGAATTTCTTAAGGAACTTTTCTGTCCAACCATAAGGATATGTAAGGATCTGGAAAATAATCACATGGCAGCAGCAGTCACCCCTGTGACTGGTCTTTTTTCTGTGGATGTGGTTTGTACTCGGTAGAAATCAAAGTGCAATAACGATAGGACAAAATGGACTGTGTACTGTATTTATGAGAAATCACATACCAACACCAGCTTTCTCCATGGACCTCGGTTTCTGTGGGTAAGAATTATCAGCTGACTATCTTGGCTTTTTAATCTTAAAAGAAATTTTGCTCTGTCATGTCTCAGAAAGTAGAAAGTCAACACTAGACTGCATGTATTTTCATTCTCAAGTTATTTATTAGTGTCTGATAATGTTTGTGAGTGGAGCGGAGAAAGATATGAGAAGGTGAAAGACCTTTTGTATGACAAAGGTTGGATTGGAGAAAAACATATTTTGATAAAAGTTGTGCAGTCACACAAAGTTTGTATTTGCACTGTGTTTACTTCCCTGAAGTTTCCTTTGCTGCAGTAGTAGGAGCACCAACACAGGGATGAGTTAGTGCTCTAGCTTAGCTACTGTCTGTCTTACTCTAAATGATGATGTTTATAGAAGCATTAGCATCTCATGTGTTTATCTGCATGTGTTTATGCTACTGAAGATATTCTTAAGAAAGGCCAGCTCAGGCTTTGGAAGATGAAAAGAAAACTTGTCATTGCCTTTTTTTTTTTTTTTTTTTTTTTAAGACAAAAATAAAAAGTTATGGAAGGGAGGAGGGAGAAGCCATTAGACATATTGCTGGTCTCCAAGTACTTACGTAGCTTGGAGAGTACACCTTGGCAGCCCTTCTTAGAACAAGGGTTACACGCAGGCAGTTTACTTGCCTGCTTCCCAAGGCTTTTCTCTGCTCTGGAATGTGCTTTATTTTTAGGTTGCGGTTACTGCTTTAACCGTATCAGTGGCAGAACTTGGCAGGTAACAACAGAAAGACTGATCTGAAATTTCAGCTGATATTGCAGACAAAGAGCACTTGCTCCTAAGAGCCGTGGGATGCTTGGAAGCTGTGGTAAAAATACCTATTTCCTCCTAGGACTGTAAAGTTACTCAGTGCTGGTTGTTTTGCAGTGTCTGATAATTGGGGCTGGACCCTGTGGCCTTCGTACAGCCATCGACCTGTCATTTCTGGGAGCCAAGGTGGTGGTCATAGAAAAGAGGGATGCCTTTTCCCGCAATAACGTGCTGCACTTGTGGCCATTCACCATTCACGACCTGAGGGGTCTCGGCGCCAAAAAGTTCTACGGCAAATTCTGTGCGGGATCCATAGACCACATCAGTAAGTACAGCAGCTGCTGGACACAACAGCACTTACTCTGCACTGGGGAAAAGTAGCTGAGGGCATGGGGTAATTAAAATTCAGTCTACCCCAACCACTGCTTTCAAGTCCTTATGGTACAATTCAGCATTACCTTTGCATCGTGCATTTTGGGCTAGACCCAGATATGAAAGAAGTACGTTGTCATGAGATCAACACACAGGCAAAATGTATCTATCATCGTTTGTGCATTCCCAAGGCGTGTCTTCTTCCTACGTTGAAAAGTACACAGAAGGTTTAAACATTTTTTTTTCATTTTTGATGGATAATTTTTCTGTTTTTCTGATACATTCCTGCAGCTGCCACATTATTCTGTCTCCCTTGCACGTTGTAAGGGACTTGTAAAAAGGAAAATTAGTGAATGCTTTTGAACATCCTTGTGAATGTCGATCTAGATAAAGGAGGAACAGTTTGGGCTTTGTTGATTTTTGGAAGTGATGAAGATATGTTAAAGAACACTGCCAGCCTATGAATAAGTTCTGATTAAATAGAGGTTTACATGTTAAAATTCAGAATAATTTTGATGATTCTCAGATTCTGAGAAATCAGTCTCCTTTGAAAGCTGAATGCTTTGGTAGAGCAGGAATTAATATTTTTCTTTAAATTCTTTTGTTTTTCCTTTTTCTCCCTGAAAGTTATTGTACATGGCAGAGCCAGGTTTTGCCCACCAGTCTTTGTTCTCCACTTTTTTTTTTTTAATTTGGCAGTGAATGCTAAAACTGAAAGATCTTCAGAACTTCAGTCTTGCAGATTGCTTTTTTCTTCCAATTTCTTGTTACTTTTATTCTTTCAGTACTTATTGCATGCTGTCTTCTTTTGTGCATCAGCACAGCTGAAATTTAGTGTTTAGGTGGAGGATTTTTTTCATTTCAGTGTCTGAAATATGACAGTAAGGTGTCTTCCTTCTAATTAACAGAGGTTGCACACTGTCATTTTCATACCCACTACCTATGTAAAAGGAAGAGGAAAGAGGTGGTGAGAAACTTAATATGCCCTCAAGGTGTTGGGATGAAGGTGCAGGTTGGTATCACAGCCAGGCTGATCACATGGCTCGTTGCCATCTGTGACAAGTGCAGTCCTGCTTGTGCTGTCTTCCCTCTCTCTCCTGCAGATTGTTTCCCCTGTTGCTGATTTGGGGACTGAAACATCCAAAAAAATACTTACTTTTCTGTCATTCTTTGAAAAGGATTGGGTTTCAACTATGTAGAAGTTTCTTGGCATGTTGTATTATATTCCACACTGGTGCTGAGAAGTGCTGGGAACACAGTGGGGGAAAAGAAAACAGCAGCTGTCCTTTGAATCAGTTTATTAGTTATGTCACACAGACACACATAGGCATCTTGTGCTCTTTTCTTTTTCTTTGATTTCTTTAATGTTTGCTTTTTTGCAGGTATCCGTCAGCTCCAGCTTATCCTTTTGAAGGTTGCCTTGATCTTGGGAATAGAGATCCATGTCAATGTGGAATTTCGGGGGCTTGTTTACCCTCCAGAGGATCAGGAGAATGAAAGCAAGTAGCATTGGAATGGGTGGTAGAGAATGGGAAAGTTGTGGTAGGATACACAGACTCCTACTCCTTAACCCTGCTTATGACCTTAAGTCCTTTCCTCGTGCTCCATTAATAAGAATAATTATTAATCCCTTTTTGCTTGGATTTTTAGTAGGATTTATTTTTTTTCTAGTGACAAATCCAAATTACTTAATATATGAAACAAAGTCACCGGAAGTACTACACGATAGTAAATAGACCAAGACATGGTAGATTGTAATTCTAAAAATATTTAAGCCTATTAGACTTACAAAATAACATTTTGAAACAACTCCTTTCTTTGCATTCACTGAGGATGTTTATAACAGTGAATGATCCTTGTTATGCTTTTAGTATCATTGTGAACCCTCTTCTCTGATCACCACAGGAGATGGTGGCTTACTTATTTTTCAGCTTTTTATCGATTGCATAGGTAGTAAAGGAGCTATAAAGGTTCAGTGGCCCTTAAAGGAAATAGTCAGGGGAGTTTTACCAGAGCTGTGTCTGCCTCTGGTTCACATGGAGTGGCTGCACAGCTCAGGAATAGCCCTGTCAACAATGCAGCTGTCCTACAGGGTTTCTTGAGCGACCATATGATGAAGGGATTATGGATAATAAGAAGTGGTTTTATGTATTTGTTCTATTACCATTGCTGTTTATGTTGCCATTAACTTGGAGTTTATCAACAGGAATAGGTTGGCGTGCATTGGTCCACCCCAAAACCCATCCCGTGTCTGAGTATGAGTTTGAAGTAATCATTGGAGGGGATGGCAGGAGGAACACCTTAGAAGGTAATATTGGCTCCATAATTAGCTTTCAAATAGAACTTACTCTTAAATTTGTTAGAACAAAATATGCCTTTAACATGCCAATCAACATCTGGAAGGACACTTGACTAGTGAAAGGGAGATTAAAAGTTCATGTAAAAATCCATTTGTATCAAAGACACCTGGGTTGTCTTTTTTCCTCTTCCTATACACTAGGAAAGGAATTAGGTTTTTTGATCTGGATAACCTTTCTTACATTTTTTTTCTTTAGTTGATTAGTGTTGTAGCTCTTTTGGGTGTAAGAACTGAGGTGTTTAATTACTCTTTGTAGTAAAGAATCCGATATTAATATTTTTATGCAAATGGCAGTTTTGAGAAGAGATATGAGGGAGGGGGCTTTTTCCCTGAACAGAGCGTTTATTTTTCTGATGAAGCGATTGTTGGAGTTTGTAATTCATCAGATCACTTCTCCTCTTTTTATTTTGTGAGGGCACCTGTCTGTGGCACACTGAGCCCTCTCTGAAGGTGTGCTCTGTTTTTCAGTGCTACTTTATCCTTCCCCCAGGGTTTCGCCGAAAAGAATTCCGCGGTAAACTCGCGATTGCTATCACAGCAAACTTCATCAATCGCAACACCACAGCTGAAGCCAAAGTAGAAGAGATCAGCGGTGTGGCCTTCATATTCAACCAGAAGTTCTTCCAAGATCTACGAGAAGCCACAGGTTTGCCAGCAGCTGACAGATTGCCAGTGAAAACGATTTGTCTTTATTAATAAAACTTTGTAACTCAGATATCATGTTTAATCAATATGCAAGGAAGTCAGTCATTGCTGTCTCTGACTTCCCTATTTTTACAGCTGTTCTGCTGTGCAAAGCAGATGTGTGTCATTTTTGTTCAGAAGTGGAGAACTTATTGTTTTCAGGAAACCTGAGCTCTAAATGGGAAGAGACTGAATCCTGAGTTCAGCTTTTTGGATTCCACATCTGAATGCAAACGTTAGTGATGATAAATGTGTTTTTTAGAAGAGGTAGCTTTATGCAGGTGAAATGTGCTGTTTGTGGTTTTGTTGAAGATTCAGTTTTTTAAAGTCATCAAAAGCATTTGAGAAAGTTATTTGGCATTCTCTCTCTGAGGCTTTCTAACCGTGCAGTTTCAATTTACTTCCTTCTGATAGAGCTCTAGTGTTGCCCATAACTCATAATTTGTTCCTTCACTACCATTTCTTTTGTTCTGTCACAAGGCATTGACTTGGAGAACATTGTCTACTACAAAGATGATACACACTACTTTGTCATGACTGCCAAAAAACAGAGCTTGCTGGAAAAAGGGGTGATACGGCATGTGGGTATTAACTTCTCCTGTATTCTCTATAAGTTAAAATTTTGGTGACAATTTTCATGTGATATGGTGAAAAAAGGGAAACATGCTTTTCTTCCACCATGTAATGTTTTTATACAGTATTTATACAGTATTTTAGAACACAAATGCAATTGTGTTCTAAAGGGCAGTTAATGCCCTTCGCAAGTATTGTAAGCTATCAGAAGAGTGTTACAAAGCCTGTCCTTTCCAAATTTGTATCCCTTTGCAGATTTGGGAGTTTTGTTCATGCTAAGATAAAATATGCTGAAAGAACGTTTGATAGCTTAGTTGAGCTTCCTTCATTTTATGGGAATGAAAAATGCTCAGAAGTTTCTTAGCCCTTTCACAGTTAGAAATACAAGCAGGACTGATCACTATTTGCAATAAAAGATTTATAGATTTTCTCTGGGAAGCATAAACACAGATAGGAATGAAAGAAATCAGAGGGCAGATCCGTATCAGTGAGTTTGTCAGAATTTTAATGCCAACTACCTTATGTACCAATCTTAAAATAAACCTGTGGATTTGACCACTGCACTTTTAACTTTTCTGGTTTTGGCAGGATCACGCTGACACAGAGGTACTGCTCTCACGGGAAAACGTGGACCAGGAGGCTCTGCTGAACTACGCCAGGGAGGCAGCTGACTTCTCCACTAATCAGCAGCTGCCATCGCTGGACTTCGCCATCAATCACTACGGGCAGCCAGACGTGGCCATGTTTGACTTCACGTGCATGTACGCGTCCGAGAACGCCGCCCTGGTGCGCGAGCAGAACGGCCACCAGCTGCTCGTGGCGCTGGTGGGGGACAGTCTCTTGGAGGTTTGTGTTCTAACCTCGCTCTGGGCAAACACTGAATGGAAGCACAGGCACAGGCCGTCACTGAAAAACGTGCTGCCTGTGAGAGTGTCACTGTAAGGAAAGCTGCTGTTTATTATAGAATGAAGTGGGAGGTTTGAAGGAAGGGTAGGAGTGTTGGGAAAACGGAATATTTAGCGTGGTAATGATCTTGCTTAAGAAAATGTGTGCAGGGCTTTTTCTGAAGTTGTGTCTGTTCCATCTGCTTCTTGTTGGGACGAGTTGACTCTACAGAACCTACTGTAGTCCTGCTAATAATTAGCATTTTGTAGTTAGTTAAAAAGTACAGTCTTCAAGAGAAGCTGTTAAGGCATTCCAGGCTAGGAATTGTTGGAAATAGAAGGACATTGGCTTTGGGAGAGCTCATGAGCTATGCACTATACATCTGATTTCCACTAACCCAGGAGGAGTGGAGCTTTAAGCTAATTACTGAACTCTAATTTCCCAGCAGATTACTGTCTGAATACATACTTGATACTTCTTTAAAATTTTCCCTAACTGATGCTTTTCCTTTCTCTGCCTTTTTCTTTTCTTTCTTTTGTAAACTATATTAGCCATTTTGGCCAATGGGAACTGGAATAGCCAGGGGGTTTTTGGCTGCAATGGACTCTGCTTGGATGGTACGAAGTTGGTCGCTCGGAGCGAGTCCTTTGGAAGTTCTCGCGGAGAGGTAAGAGAGAAAATGAATACTTACAGTTCTAATCTAATCCTCCAGTGTCTCATCATTCATTCCAGTTTCTTCTAGTACAAGTATATAGACAGAATGGGAGGTACAGACTCTGTTTTTAGAGGATACTTGAGGGTATAACTGAAGAAAAAGATTTCCTAGGAAGGTAATAAACTAACATATATAGAAATAAGAAATGTTGCATCTATTCTTGGTCCTAGTTTTAAAAGATTAGATGAGGAATCTTTTCTTGGTGCTTATTGACATTGCATAGAGAAAGTGAGCCCAACTTACTGTCACCAGCCCTGCAACAGCAAACCAGATGAAGATGTAGGTGACTTTAAAGTACCAGATACAGAACTTCTTGGCATCCCCTGTTATCTTGTGAATATTCTTTAGTATTTCCTTTTAAGGAAGCTATGACCTGCTTTTTTTCATGTTCTCCTAAACTGGCCACTTTGTTTCATATAAGCCAAACAACATCTTGTGTTTCTTTGAAGTATTGAGTTCTTGATATTTTTATCATTTGTCTGAATGTTGTCTCGGTGACTCAAGGTGATCTCTTAGAGATCAGAACTCAGGAAATTAAAAGGTGGAGTAGACTTAAGCAACTGCAGCTCAATAGCACAATGCATACATAAAATTCTGTTCATTTGAATTTTTAAAAAAATGATGAGGATAATAATGTTGCTGTTTGGAGCCAGGCTTCCATCACCCTCCCATTAGCCATTTGCAGACAGCAGTAAGGTCTTCCCTGAGCCTTCTCTTCTACATGCTGAACAAACTCAGTTCCCTTGGCCTCTCCTCACAGGGCAAGTGCTTCAGTCCCCTTGGTAGCCCTCTTCCTGAACCCCTCCGGCATCTCAATGTCTTTATTGTACTGGGAAACCTTTTCAGTTATGCTTAGTGCATTGTTTCTTCCCTCCTTTTGTTTTCTGGAGCTCTATTAAATTGCAGATTTTAATATGCTTATCCTGACTCTTAGCTATGCAGTGTCTGAAGTGGTTAGATTTTTAATTTGAATGTTTATCTCTTCAGAGTTTACTTAGCTGTAGTAGCAGTGATGCATCTCTTTAAAAAAACCAAACAAGAAAACAAAAAAAAACCCAAAACACAAACCCAACCAAAACAAACACAAAAAAACCAAAACCACCACAAGACTTAAAACAAACAAACCAACCAAAACAAAACCCCAGACTTCTTTTTTTTTTTTTTTTTTTTTTTTATGTTATTTTCCCAAGGGAAAGCATTTATAGGCTGCTGCCTCAGACCACCCCTGAGAACGTGAGTAAAAACTTCAGCCATTACAGCATCGATCCTGCCACCCGGTATCCCAACATCAACGTCAACTTCCTGCGGCCACAGCAGGTAACTGCTCAAATGGTGCTTCTGAGTGCTTGTAGTGTGCCTTGGCTTTCCTCAGGGGAAGCTGTGATAGTGTTTTGGGGACAGATAGTGACCTGATGTGTGTATAACGTGGAAGCAATAGACCTCTGTACTTTAACAAATTCCTTTTTAGGAATTTATTTCGATAGTTGTAACCGTGCTGTAATGATACAGGAAATCTATAAATTTGTGTCTGTGTGTGTGTGTGCATGTGCATTTTCTTTGTAATAAACTAGTCTAGCAGTCTGTCATTGCAATTTGGTATCCACTGAGTAGCAGCAGTCAGCTGGACTGTTCAGCACTGATGACCTGATCCTTGAACTTCTGCCTTCTGCTGCATAAGTGTACTTGTTTTCCTTCCTGTGTTGGCTCCTTATTGTCCTCCACCTGTTTCTGTATGGATCTGGGGTGCATGGTGTGTTGGTCATTTGAAACCTCTGTGTCATTTTAGGTACGGCACTTGTATAATACAGGAGACTTGAAAGACATTCACCTGGAAATAGAGAACTTTGTGAACTCCAGGACACCAAAGCTGACTCGAAATGGTAGGCCTGGCTGCTGTTCTATTCCTGTTGGTTTTCTGGAGCTGGGTCAGTGCAGGAACTATAGAACAGCATAGCTGTAGAGTATAATTTAATCAGTCTCTTGATTTGGAAAATGTATCCAGCAGTTGTTTTGTCAACAGTCTGAGTTTCCAGTTTTTCAAGTTTTCATTAGCATGTAAATATATTTTTATTTACCTAATTTCCCTTACTTTATAATACTGTTAAATTTCTAAGCATATTTGCTTATACAGGCATTTCTTTTCACCTCCTTTATCTATAACAATGTCCTTGCTTAGAGTGCAGAAGCCTAGACTGAATCTCTCTTAACAGTAGACTCAGAATTCTTACAAACGTAACAGAATGTACTTCTTGTGCAGACTTTCACATTTGTGCCTTCCTTTTCTTCATCTCACTTTGCTTGCATTATTCTGAAAGCCTTGTGATAAGCATTTCAGTATCTGTCTACTTGTCTCTACCCTGAGGGGTATGTCAAACTTTTCCTTTTGCATGCCTTGTCTTGGATGCCCAGACAGTGTTCAGGGACACTGAGTGGCTCTTTGCTGCTAAGCTTCCCTTTCACTGCTGAATAGCTGTGTAGTCTTCTGCTCTTTGCCCTGCAGCCACGTCCCTTTAGGCTGTAATCTCATCAGATCTTGCTGTAAGACAAGGTCAAAACAGGTCAGCGCTTCTAAAGGAAAGTTTTCAAGGGAAAAGAAGTTACAGAAGTACATTTGTAGTTCTTTCACTAGAAATAGTATATCTGGGCTTTAGGGAGCATTGTGCTACTGTATGTCCTTTTGATCATACTTAACAAGCCTTTGCAGCTGTTTTATATTTCCTGGGGCTCTTTTACAATGGGTAGGGTGAAAAGTCTGGCAAGTTACAACTTAGATAATTGCTTTTTAGCAAATGAAAAATACTTTCTTGGATTTAAAATAGATACGATAGTATTATTTTTTTTTAAATGAGAATCCTGTCCTCCATTACCCATTGTAGAAGGAGCTTGTTTTTTACATTAAGGTTTTCCTTGTTGACTCGTGGGTTTTATGCATATTTTGAATTTGTGAAATGTTGTGCATTTCTATTTTAAAATGTGATTTTGTTTTTTTCTTTTTACAGAGTCTGTAGCTCGCTCCAGTAAATTGCTCAGTTGGTGCCAGAGGCAGACCGATGGATATGCTGGTGTTAATGTGACAGATCTCACAATGTCATGGAAAAGTGGCTTAGCTTTGTGTGCCATTATCCACAGATACCGTCCAGACTTAATGTGAGTAATTGGCTGCTTCGAATAACTGGGAAGGGCAGAACATTAGTGGTGTTTGGAACTAATAATGTGGAGATTGAGGCAATGCATTTGTGACTTATGAAGAAATGGATTGAAATGAATTCAATTAAACTTGATAGAAACTAATGTACAGTGATTCACTAGCAGAGTGGAAGGTTGTGATAGCTTGATGAATTTGAAGATAAATGTGTTGTCATTTTCCCTTCTGGATGATTTGGCAGAACTGAGCTTCAAATTGATACTGACTGGGAGGCATTATTGACTGACAGATTTTTTTTTTTTTGTGTGTGTGTGAAGTGAGTGAGGAATAGTTCAAAGATTCATTAAATTTCTCATGAACAAGTATCTACACAGAACTTTGTAAACTTCCTGTTTAACGATAACTCAAAAAGACTTTTTAGGCTGCTCTTTTTGCAAGTAGTGACCCACAGTGTAAATAGAGGTGTTGTTACTCTTTGTACACTGACATGTGGCTTGGGTGAATGAGAGAGGTGTCCCCTTACATGACATATTGGGTAAAACAGTGCCCAGATTCTAAAATGGGAAAACACTGGCTGGAATAAGTAACAGTAGCGAAGATTCTGGTACTTAAATTGAAATCTGAAATGTGTTCAACTTCCCAAAGGGACATTAGAGAAAGTAAATGCTAGAGCTCTATTTAAAGACACAATCCAATGTAAAGCATGCTGAAAAATTGTGTGGTTATTCCCTTCCATGTTCACTGAATTAGTTCTGTGTTGGTGTACTTGAGTTAACCTGAGGTACTCTGTTTAATAGCCCTATGGTTTGTGGAGAGTTCAAATAGCTTTTAAAATGGTTTATGTAATTCTCTACAAGCTATAGCTTTTTATATAGACTTTATATAGTTCTACAAGTTTTGGTAAAAACCAGAAGGACTAAGATATGGATCAGTCAAGGGGGAAAAAAGGGACAAAAAATGAAGACTTAATTTAGTCCCAAGCACACAGAAGAATTTATGTAGGGGAAAATAGTACAGTCTTCCAGCAATGGAGGAAGTGAAGGTGTGTTTCAGAGGATAATACTTCATAACAAGAAAAAATCTGGGTTTGTAGGAGGAGAAAAAAAAATGAAAAAAGGATATGTTTGAGCTAAAGTTCACTGTAATTAAGTAGCATGAACTTTACCATGTTGCTGGCAAATAAATTTGAGATATTTCGATGAGAGAGAGAAAAAAAGAAGAGATGGATCCCTGAGTTCTTTCAGAAGACTGTTTTCTACTTGATTCAGTGCATGGCCTCTTTCTGCCCTTTGCAGAGACTTTGATTCTTTGGATGAGCATGATGTGGAGAAGAATAACCAACTGGCCTTCGACATCGCTGAAAAAGAGTTTGGAATATCTCCCATTATGACTGGAAAGGAAATGGCATCTGTTGGAGAGCCAGATAAGCTGTCCATGGTGATGTACCTCACACAGTTCTATGAGATGTTCAAAGACACCATCCCCTCTAGTGGTAAGGAGTTTGGGGCACTTCTGTCAGATTTAAAGAAAGCTTCAGGGTGAATGTGTGGGTTTCAGTTCCCTTCATGCTGCTGCTGCACAAGCTCATACTGGTCACTCACTAGCTCTACAAAAAGTTGCCTTCTTATTGGTGCTGATAAAGACCATTTCAGCAACACTGGGAGCAGAAAAAGGATTTAATACACAGCAATGTCCTCAAAAGTTCTAAACTCCCTTCAGCACTACTAGATAAGTATTCTGCATTCTTACATTCTTAGGTAATGTGAGATGCCTTGCTAGTAGTGGTTTAGTTGGTAATTTCAAAACACTGACTGAGTATTATACCTATTTACAATCCGTGAATGCTGAGACTAACTTCAGGCCAAGAGGAATAAAATACCTTTGATTAGAACTGAAAGATGTAATTGCCTAACCCAAATCTATAGGGCCAACCTTTCAATATGAATAATGTTGTTATAGATCTTTCTTTATAACTGATGATTCAAGTATTTTATTCTGGTTGGGGGAAAAAGAGTGGTTTTAGTAGCCTTTTAAAAATATGTCGGGTATTATTTCTAAAACTCTGCACTCTTTAAGAATACTGATGATCTTGGTGCTTTTTAAATATAAAAGTAAATAAACACAGCATTTATTCTGGATGGTTATAAACCCTTAAAGGAGAATTCATATGGGCAAAATGAAAAGGAAGAGTAGCTGAGAAAGGTATTAATTTTAGACATTATAGTCATTTTGTACAGAGAATTTAAGGAAAAGACTGTTATGTTAAAAAAAAAAAATCAGTGAGTCCTTCAGTTGTGTATTTAATAACAGCACCACAGAAGAAAACTTTTTGGCATTCCCTTGTTCTACCTGTTTTTCCTAACAGATAGTCTGGACCTGAATGCAGAAGAAAAAGCTGCCCTAATTGCCAGTACCAAGTCACCCATCTCCTTCCTCAGCAAACTGGGACAGAGCATCTCTCGGAAACGCACTCCCAAGGTAACCATGGACAGCCTTGGGAACACTTGTGTCTGTCAGGCTCCTGTCCAAGTAGTGGTACTGAAAATGCAGGTGTAAGTGTGCATCTGCTGTGTGTTTGCAAGAGGCCACGTGTTTACCAGCTCTTGGTATGGGACAATACATGACATTTTTAAATTAAGTCCGTAATATATACTCTCAATTAGTGGTATATTTCACTCTTAAAATCTTAGCCTTGTGGCTAAGATTTGGGGATGTATTTTGTGTTGAATCATAACTGTTTGCTGAGTTTCCAATGAGTTGAAAGTGTTGTTGAATGTCCAGTTCAAAGGTAAGAATCCCCTAAGGAATATGTAGGAAAAATACCCCTTTTCCTGACCAAATGGACAGTGAGCCCAGAGAATTAAATAAGCTTTTCAAGGTAACTTAAGTGCACTGATGATATTTATCTCAGCCCAGAAAGATATGAGAGTCCCTATCTTTGCTTTTTTTTCCTTTACTCCTTCTGTTTCCAGGACAAGAAAGAAAAAGAACTGGATGGTGCAGGAAAGAGGAGAAAAACCAGCCAATCTGAGGATGTAAGTATTACAGTAAGGAAGGTGTCAGGGAGGAAAATACATGGTAGGTACCTTATTCCCACTTCTTTCATTCCTTGTATCCAGACTGGATTTATGTAAGGTTTTTTAGACAAGAATTAATTCTTCTTCAAAGATTATGCTTTGTCATATCTTTAGCACAAATATTTTACTGATGCTTATGAAAGAGTAGTACACAGCAAATGAAATATTGCAGTTCCCTGATGTTCTATTTTAATAGCAATTTGCTGTGGTTTGATGAGGACATCAAGAATAAAACTTTAGTTAAATAATGCCTTATTGTTAGAAGTTTCATGGACATTTAAACTTTAGCCTTGGTTAGTGCAAAAAGCACTAACCTTTCCAGTAGGCCCCATAAGGCAGGCTTTCAGATTAAATATTTGTAGCCAAATAGGTACAGGTGAGTTAAAATTCAGTGCTTTGACTTCATTGTGAGAAGGTTTGAAGACAGGCCTTTGTTTTATGTCATGGGATTCACAGGGGTGTTTCAGCTGTAGCCTCTTTGGTAGGTAAGTGCATCACATGTGGTTGAAAAGATAAGTAAAGTTTAACAGAACATTTGATGACATGCCAAAGGAAATTAAAATGTGAGCTTGCAAGTGCAGGCTATCAGACTTGTTATCTACAGTGTTAGAAACCCTTCACAACAAAGAGGTAGAGGGGAAAAGGTGATCTCGTTGTATCTTGTTGAATTTTGATGTCACTGCTTTTTAGGAGGACCTCCCACGGAGCTACAGAGAAGAAAGGCCCACACTGGTGAGCGCCCTGACAGAGAGGAGGATTGATGCTGCCATTGGGAATCAGAACAAAGTCAAGTCTATGGCAACCCAACTACTGGCCAAGTTCGAAGAGAATGCGCCAGTGCCGTCCTCAAGCTTACGGAGACAGGTAGGAGATGGGATAAGAACACCTTTATTTTGGAATTGTGGAGGAAAATAAGGAATAATAGCACACATTCCTCAAGACTGGATGCTAGCCTTTTTTACTTCAAAGGCTTTCTTAGAGGAGAGTGAAGCTTACTCAAAGAAATTTAAAATTTATGAGTATGGGGTGAAGAAGAAATTCCTAAGAAAAGTTTATTTCTTTGTTATTGCCTATATTATGTTATATAATCTCTTTCACAAATATATTACCAGCAATTTAGTTTCTTTTATGACTATTATTGCTCTTTGAAAGCATTCCGGGAATGTTCCACTTTTACACAGTTCAAGAACAATCATTCTGATTTGAACATTTTCATATCAGGTCGCATCTGTTTGTTCTTGTGAATTGTGATTAAGGTTTGTACATGTATGTAAGTGCAGCAGATAAATGCCTGGGAGTTTCTTGGCAATCAGGATATTTGTATCATTCCAGCTGAGGCTTGCTGGTTATTCAGGATGGAATCTGAACTGCAACTGCAGGGTAGTTGTCTTTGAAGTCAGATTGAGTCACTTCAAGCTCCTGCTGGCAGTGCAGTGTCAGCAGTAGGGTTTAAGTGACAGAGTTCTTGCTCTACTGCATAAGTCCATCTTCACAGCTTGTGCCAAGCTCTGTGCTGCCATGGCCACATTGTGAGTGGGACCTGACCTGGCCACTTTAAAGCCAGGTCAAGTTTCTCTCTGTTACACTACACATCAGCCTTGGTAGTGTAACATAATCCCAGAAAGGTGATGTCTGTCCCACCTTTTACCAATCAAATGTTTCTTCAGCTGCTACACATTGACTAGAATACTCAGCCAATGATTTGAAGAAACAGTGAAATTAAAGTCCAAAATATGTTAAGTTTCCCATTTTTGGATGGTTTTTTTTTTCCTTTTTATGTTTTACTTGCTAAATGAATTCTCCCTTACCCTATTTTTTTTCTTGAATGTTTGTCTGTCTTACTCTGTATTCCATTCCTGTGGCTTTCTTTGAGTTTCCTTTACTATTTTATCTTTCCTCCTTCGTCCCATTTTCCCTACAACCTGCATGCAGCAACCTGTCCTGCCTTATCAAGAACGTGTTCACAACCAGCCATCCAGCAGACGAGAGCAAGGCCGTCTTGCTCCCATACCCCAGTGGAAACAGGTAAAGAAACTGATTCTAAGTACAATGCATTGCCTGCACCCAACACCAACCATCACTGTCATGTTTTTAAACCAGTCCTTTTCCAGCACCTTGTCCAAGTCCATTATTTTAAATAATTTAACTTTCAGTGAATAGAGTCAACATCTCCCTTCGGTAATGATGCACGGTTTAATGTTTCAAAAGGATTTAATCAAATCTTCTCTGATAGTTTCAACTTACTGAGGTTTCAGTGGATGCTGCAGTAGAAATTTTTGCTACAGGATTTCTAGATTCTTCTGTTAGAAAGAAAAATGAAAACATGCAAGCAATTTTGGCAACCCACAAGGTAAAAGGTGTCATACCATCTATGATTTTAAAGCTCTTCCTTGGCATAACTAGTAAAATTGGTTATCAGTTTTGCTATTCATATGCTAAATCTTATGTGTTCTGTACTGGCAAGAGATTTTACTGTGGTTTCCCTTTCTTTTATACCATATGGAGCTTTCCTTGCCAACTTCTCACCCTCATTGCATTGCAGATTCCCATCTTATTGTGAATTCAGTAGATTTCAGGTTTTCTGCCACAGAGGTTTTCAGAATAGGGATCATCAGCAGAAAAATCAGCAGGTATCAAATTTTATTTTCTCTCCCTTGTTTCGGCCCATTGTCATTGCTTGTGCTTTTCTTGCAGCCACAGACTTTCCAAAGTTAAGGCTTGTGACAGATGATCTTTTTAGGCAGATAGGGATACTTATCTCACTGGCTTCCTCTGCTTCCACTGTTTCTCTGTGCAAGTGGCCTCCTCATGTTTCTCAGAGTGCTGAGAGGTATTTTTAAGGCAGCCATAATTTGGAAAAATATCTACTTCTTCCTGGCTGTGGTTTAATCAGAGCATACTTTGGAGTCAAGAGGAAGAAGGCACCACTGGGTTTGGAAATCCACTGTTCTGCATGAATATGGATTCATGGTGATCTTTGTGTTTGGGGTGTATTCAACACAGTTAATGCTGCATGTCATGACTAGTGCCATGATCTAGAAGGTTTCTCTCCAAGGAAGAAGACCTAAGCCAGGGGAATTATTGTTAGTAGAACCATCAAGACATTTTGGTTTCCTGACTCAGTGTTTGTTCTTCTACCTTCTGTCTCATCAAAATCTTCTTTACAGGCTAATGAGCACTTTCAGATGGATGCACATCATCCATGATTGAGGAATATTTAATTTTTTAAGGATACTTACCAAGTAAAGAGGAAAAAGAAAAAAACCCTGATACCAAAAAGCCATACAATATGAAGTCAATTGATGAGCACTGCTTATGCTACCTCCCGAAAAAAAGGGAAGACTGGATTGCACTGTCTGTCTGTCTCTGTTCAAGCAAATGAAGTTTTGTGTTTTAGCACTTGGAAAATATCACATTTGAGCAGTCTTGAGATTCCTACTTGAACCTGCTATTGAAACTTTATGAAGGCTTTATAATTAAGCCTTTATAGCGAAACAGAAGAAGTTCTTATTGTCATCCTTCTGTAATTGGTTGGAAAAAAAGGATGAACTTTTGTTTCTTGCTTTTAATAGCATTTTCTCCTCATCAGAGAGCAGTTTGTTGTTCCTGTGTTTGTTTTTGTTTTTACCTGCACTACACAATTTTAAAAAAAAGACAAAACAAAAGGAAGGAAAAAATTCTCTGCTCTCCTTCAACATTGATAGCATCTCTTTATAGGCAGTAATGTAGGGCATATCTTTAAAAATCTTTTTGTAGCAGTTTTTCTTTCAGAGGACTTAAATTATTTTGTTCCATGCTGGCAATGATTGCCTTGTGTGGATGATTTCCTTTTCAAGATTACACAAGGAGATGATCTTTCCTTGATGGGCTTTACTGCGTCAATAGAAGATGATTGATTCTTGGGTCCAGATTTCATGCTGAATTTGCAGTGCTTTTGAAATGGAGAAGCGTAAAACTGAGTCTCAAGGATGCAAAAACTCAACTGAGAGAGTTCCTGTTCCAAAGGGGCTCGCCTGGAGAAGTGAAGAACATTGGTTACCTTCATTCAAAAGCCATGGACACATATAGAACCATTTATTCTTGACTGATCAAAGATGAGCTGAGGTGGAAAGCCATCCACTGGGCCAAGCAGCCAGCTTTGCCAAGCTTGGACAGCAATCCATCCTGCAGGAAGTTGCTGCTGGAGCAGCCCCTTGGCTGGCTGCTGAGACTTGTAACTGTGGTTTCTTGCACACAGAATGTGGCAGTGGTGGGACTGCACCTCTTGATGGTACTGGAATGGCTTTCTGCAGTGACACTGGGCACTTTAAAGCTGGCCTTAAAGCTATTTCCTGGGCTACAGACTGCCAAGGGGGGAGTTGGTGCTGGGTACCAGTACATGTCACAGGACATGCTGTACAGGATTAGTATTGCTCCTGACAAGTTCTTTAGGAGGATGTATGTTTGCTAGAAAGAGCTGTTCATGAAGCTGTTGGAAAGTTGTTTCTCTCGTTTGGCACAGGAGTTGAGGTTCATGAGCAGAAACTTCTGTTACTGACTGTTAGATATATCATATAGCAAATGCTTTCTACTGAAGAGTGCTTTGAAGAGGAGGAGCAAAAGAGTTCCTAAGGGGACAAAGGGTGATGTGTTATTGAGGGAAACCACAGGTTTCTTAGGATATGAAGTTGAGATCCTCGGGGCTCTTTGGCAGAAGGGCAGTTATGTGATTGACAGGTTTGGTCCTTCCTGTGTTTTGGAAACTGCATGGAAGAGGAAACTATACAGCAAAAGCATAAGAGTGATTGCAAGGGATAAACCAGAGGATATGCTCTGGGTTGGACCCACAGTTTTGACGGGAAATTTGCATTACCTTGGGCTACTGCCTGGTAGTGTCTGTCAGATGGATTTCCTTAGCTGTAGTTGCCTATCAGTTTAAATCTAGAATCTTGCTTTGCCCTGGTATGAGGTGATTCACTGAGCTTGTTAGGCAGAATGCCTCTCTGTGTGTTGTATAGGTGGGGTAGGGGTGGTTGCTACAACAGAATTCCTAGAAGGAGTGGCATCCTGGCAGAATCTGCTCTGAAGTGCTTTTTGCTTTCATCACAAGACTTAAATGGTGTCTCTCTGGGGAAGGCTAAAGAGCAAGTGGCTTAAAAAACCTCACCAGTCTGCTCCTCAGCATCTAGTGTGGCCTGCATTCCTTGTGAATTGGATTATGAAGTTTGATTTATTGAGCTACACTTTGAGAATGTTGACCTGTGTTGTCAAAATTCAGTTCACGTTCTTTTGAGCACCTCAGCAGCAGCTACTGATGCATGAAGATACTGTGAAGTGTATGTGCACAGTGGAAATGTGTGTAATTTTCTTATATGATAGTAAAGAAAAATGTGATTTTCTTATATGATGGTAATATCTCCTAAAAAGGCTGGGTTGTATTTCATGGCATGGAGGTTAATCTCCTCAAATGAATGCCTTCTTGTATGAGATCATGTTCTGTTGCTTTCTGAGCCATTTTGGCTGCTTTTGGGAAGTAGCATCTCATTGGGGATCATGAAAGCATTGAAAACCATATGGTCTATCCAGAAGAGGATGGATGTGACTGGACATGGTACTGGAGACAAGCCTTTTAAACTGAATTTTGTCCTGGACTTCCAGACTCTCAGCTTACAACCTTCAGCAGTTTTCTGCTATAGTTTCATAGATCTCCTGTCAGCAGCAACTTTTGTGTGTAATACATAAACTTAGATCACTGATGTGTAGAAAGACACTTGTAAGATGGAGATCCCATGTCCTTTGGTGCACATCTTTTCTGCCTTTAGAGATCTGATGCTTATTCTTTTGAGATGATTCCCTAAAGTGTGATAAAGGGCAGTATTACAAACTTTTCAGTAACTTTGTTGGAACTGTTTCTGAAAGATATGCCATGACCGAGATGACCACAGACAGCAAGAGCTGAAATGTCAACAGAAGAGAACTTGCAACACCAATGATTTCTGCAAATACTGCTTTTTAAACTTAGATTTCTTATTTAAATCTCTTGATGTATTTTTTCTCTTTCCTACAGTCACCCTTGTCTTTGCATGCTCAGAAATACATCCTACTAGAGGACTGAACACGTATCTCATATACCTATACAGTGTTATATTCTGAGGTCTGCCTTGGAAAAATAAGCAAGTTTGTGAAAATTTTGCCATTTGAAATGCAAACTTGACCATGGTCAGATGAAAACCCGTGAGCAACTCTGTGATTGAGAATGTTACCATCCTTTCAGCCAGAAATCAGTGACTTCATAGATGAGCCTTTTGAAACAACATATGAATAGTCTTCATCCACTTCAGTGCAAAGTCATATGTTTTAGTTTAAGCTGCTTGTAGCATCTGTTTGAAATAGAAGAGTTGATTATTTATTTACTTTTTTTGCTGAAAGGGAAGAGAACACCCAAACAGATGTTAGTGCCAGCTCAGCTGCAAGGGCAGTAATGAACATCTGTAATTCCTTTAAACCACGTGCAGTTTCTTTGGAGACTCATCTAACAGTGGCTGTGGGGACACAATGTTTTGTTTTTCACAGTGCAACCATTTCCAGATATGCTCTGGTGAGAACTCACAAGTAAAGGAAATATCAGGCAGAAGATACATTAATAAACAAGAAGTGGTGGTGGAGAAGAGACTGTACATAGTAAGGAGGTACAGCACTAGAAGGGCATGAAATTGAGGACTTGTATGTGCAATTGTGTAATATTCAGGCTATTAGATACAACTGCATTTTGGCTATAAACCAGCTGTATTTCTCTTCTGCTAGAATGTAGTACAGCTTAACTTAAAAATGGTTCAAAGATGGTTTAATATCTGGAAGTTTAAGAAGAGGGATCTGAAGCTGAGGACAGAATGCTGTGACTTGAATTGTATTACTAATGAACTGCAAGCCAGAGTATTTAGGTCAACGGGATGGATATTTTTAAACATTGCCAGGCAAAGCAATAAGTAATTTTTCATGAAGCAAAGAGAGCAGTCCAACTGTGCTGTGTAGGGTTCCAAGTTTTGCCTTTCACTGGTTGTAAGACCTTGAGTCAGAAGCTGTTGGTTTAATTGATTGATACAAGTCTGTGTTTGGCTGTGGTCATGTGGCTCTGCATAAAAAACTTGGGTCCCTAAGCTTCAGATAAACTGTGGCTTTTGGTCATTTGTGAGAGGTGTGAGCATAAGGTCACAGTCTCTCAGTTCGTGTGTTCTGGCCAGTCTTACCAGACCAGAGGTAATGTTATCTCCTTTCTACCATTATTATGAATTTTTTTTTTCTTTTTCTGTTTTAAAAAAAGATGAGGCATAAGGAACGTTCTCGGACCTGCCCCAAAAAAGTGATCATGCTCTCTTCCACTCCATCTTCCTCTCCACCGTATCCCAGACAGCAGGTGATTCCCTCTGCATGCTCTGTCCCTTTCTCTTCATTGCTGCTTGTACAAGTGACTAGATCAGTTACCAGATGTCCCATTTACAAAGAGATTCACAATTTTCTTTTTTTCAGATGCTGATAGGGCTTTCTCAGCCTCTGAGGTTAGAAACATAGGGCAGCATTGTCTCACTGGAAACATGGAGAGGCTCCACTGGAACCTCAGATTTTGCTATAGGCTAATTTTTAATTACAGTAGCCTTTCTTGGTGTTAAGATACAGCAAAGTAGAAAAGAAGCATTTGGAGTAATGGAGGGAAAGAAAATGAAACTTTACTCCATCTGCACTCTTAATTTAAATTTTCAACTCAAAATTTGCCCTTGTATCCATAAAACTTTTTTAGGATTATTTGTATGAAGTGCTTTTTTGGGGTGTTGTAGTGGCCTGCACATGTCCACTGTGGTCCTTCTATTTCCCCCACACTCAGGCTGTTGTCTCACAAGAGTTTGTGTTCAGTCTGTCTGACTTTGAACCTGGAGCAGTGATAGCTGTTTTGAGCCACTATGTAAACATGCATCCAGATATTTGTGCACGTATATTTGTTGTCCTTGTTAAATGTTACCTGAAATCCTTTATATTTGTGTCTTCTTGTAATTGTCATTGTGCTTCTTTGAGTTGTATTCCTTTTTTAATGTTTGTTTAATTTTCCTACTGCCATAATAAAATCCACTCCTTTCTGATCAATCCTGAACTACTATTGAGGTCATAAAAGGTAGCTGAAGTTCCATTACTTCATATAAAGATTGTACAAATGAATTTCCCTGTAGATAGAGAATATTTCTTTGCTGAACACTTGTATGCCCATAAACTCTGTAAGGGCGTGTTACCTTTCAGCAGAGTAGACAAGTTTTATTCTGTGTCATAAAGTTTGACTTGCCTTATTGCTGTGATTTCTCAGAGTAATTACATGTTGCACTTTATCTGGTCTAATTATTATCAGCCTCCAGAACACACATTCTTTGCTGCCTCTGTGGTCTGCATCTGCACAACAGGTCAGGTCTGCTTACTGATCCCATTTGAACCTGTCCTAACAAAAAAGGTGGTTGGTTTTCTGCCACACTGTGGACAGTGTACAGTGCAAGGAAGGATACGGGAATGGACATCGAGGTAGAATGGGTGGGGAAAGCCCTTTTCATTAGCAAAACCTGGATAGGTTTCGACTGGAGCATGACATTATCAGATGATGTCCATAGCTTGCTGCCTTCCTCTTGTCAAAATCCTTTGAGAACTTTGAGGGATATGTTTTATGAAAGAAGAAGGGTTTCCCCCAAGCTTACAAATAGAGAAACTAAGGCAGTTAAATGCTGAGTTTTGTTTTCTAATCTATAGCATGGGGATTCATTTTCCATATAGAGAAATTTGCTTTCAGTCACTAAGGGTCTGGCAGCTCTGTATTTTCCTTCCCTCGCCTCTCCAAGTGTTTGTTTGTCCTGTGCCTTTTTGGTTGCCTGGTTCAGTCATGAGAGCCAGCTACTGCTGGGTTCAAGTGTACTTTGATAATTTTCTATGTTGTATCCCACAGAAAATTTTTTTTCCTGCCTTCTTGCTCAAAGAAATAATTAAAAGAAAAATCAGTCTTCCTTCTTTTATCTCTCAGGAATTTTTACCCTCTGTGCTACAGAACTGATCTGTTAGACTCAGTTGAGTAGTCTTCTTTTGGAGACGTTCTTTTTTCCTTAGGAATGATTTCTTTTCCTGAAATTATCTTGGCTTAAGCCTCATAGCAAGTCAGACAGATGTGTCCTTGTTACTCTGTCTCTTAAAACCTCTACCTCTGCACATCTAATGCATTCATTCTGCCACTTCTTTTAAACTCTTCATTTCCTTCCTTTGAACTAACTTCACGGTATGAGTTATATTGAGTGTCTTTCATCCTTTATTGTACTAATTTCATTACATTATGGTACTATATTATTGTTTACTGAAAAAAATTTCTCTACAGGAGCCAACTTGTTATTGCCAGGTTTAGAATATACTTAATAAACTGTTCTGCTGTTGTTATGGCCTCTCTTCTACCTGTTTCATAAAAAAAAAATCAGATGAAGTGTGTTTTGATTAGGAGGTTGGTCTGTGATTGTTTTTAAGCTCATAATTTGTTGCCTGCAGAGATTCAGGGAACCTGGTGCCGGCTATCCTGGGGAGCAGAGTCCCAGACAGGAAAGGGTAAAGAGCATGAACAAATGGCATGGACACTGATGACACAAAGCTGTGGTGGATGTGTGCAATGATGACACAAAGCTGTGGTGGATGTGTGCAATACAGAGAGCAAATATACTGGGTAGTGAAACACACTTATCCTAATGCTGCTGTTAACACGCTGGAACTGCTGAGAGTCATTTAGGAGCGATCCTTTCTGTGTGATACCCACATAAATGCATAACAAGCATTCATCAACAGTGTGCTATATGCTTTTATTTTGCCTTAGATCTAGCACTTGAGCTCTTCTCATTCTCCTTTTCCTCTTACACCTCTTTAGTGAAGTATGCTGTGGCTGTAGCAGAACAAGAGGAGTTATGTTTTGTGCTAATTCATGCGAACGTGGTTGCATTGTTTTCACTGCTTGCTTTCTGGATGGTTAAACAACTGGCATTCCATCTTGCCTCCTACAGGCCAAAGTAAAACGAAAAATGATGAGGCATTATTTAGTATAGAGACTTTGAAGCCTTCTTAACAATGAAATATTCAACAGTCTGTCTGAATGGCTCAGTATTATACAGAAGCATGGGAAAAGAAAAGATGGGCACTCAAAAGGATCGGTTGATTTGAATTCATATTGACAAATTAATTGACATTCCAGTAAAGGCTTTGAATGAATTAAGTCATAAGTGGTAGCCAGCAACAAAACCGTTGCAACTTTCAGAATGTGTTCTAACAAAAGCCTCTTGTGGGCCGAATGTTTTCTGACAGGCAACAGAAAATGAATACGCGTGTCTGCAGCGACACAGAAACCCACAGCTTTGTAATAGGCCCTAGTTTTATTGAAAATGATCTAGTAGGAAGGAGTAGGTGGAACTGAAAGCAGCTTGAAAGTAGAGAGTATTATTAATGCATCTGAATGGGAAAGATGTTTCTCGTAAACTGGGTGTGAACCCAATTTTCTGTTGTGCATTAGAGGACAATAAACAATACAAAGCAGTACCCTGGCATTCCTGACAGATCAGACCTGAGGTTTCTTGATGCACATGTTTGTAGCTCCTGGTCCATTTGCTTTTGTACTCTACAAACAAATTAGCTGAAGTCTGTGTGATACTGCAAGTGATACTCCTGCTTTATACAGCAGGCCACAAGCCAGGTCTTTTTTCCATGTCACCAAGTGCACCACACAACAGTTTAGGAAGGTTGATATGAAAGACCAGAATAGCAGAGGTGTCAAATATTGTGCCTGTGGTGTGTTGACATGGTAGTGGAGTAAGAATAAGTAGGACAGTGAAGTTGCAGAAGTAAAACTGGCAGCTTCTGTGAGTATTTGGTTTTGCTGTTCTTAGCTTCAACCAGCCAGACTCATTAAAACATCCTCTCTTTGGCATGTAGAGCATTCACTTTGCATATACCACCATCTTTAGGAAATTAGTTCATTCCATTCTCTATGAGAACTGAAGGACATTACCCTAAAAATATGTGACTGTGCACAAAGTCTGAGAAACAAATAAGTACAGGTTTAGATATTTAAAGGAGATCCTTGAGAACGGAGAACTATGGGGAAATAAACTGACAAATAAGCTCCTCTGTGCATGATAAAGCCACATTTTTAAATTATTTTTTGATGGTAATGCCAGAGAGAGAGGCTACACGCTTGTTTGGTTTTGGCTGCAGCAGGTCCTAGTGGGAGAGTTGCGAATAACAACTAAATCTACTGTTTTTTCTTGCCCTTAATGGTCAAAATGTAGCACTTCATTAGGGCAGTAGACACTGGGGGAAAAAGTCTTCACATGAGAAGCTCCTCTTGCTGTTCTGCATGTGAATGTCATACCTTTTTGGCTGGCATTTTGGTGTCTCTTCCTTTTGGGACTTTCTTTTGCTGGTTTGTTTACTTCCTCCCTCCTTCCTCGTCTCACAGAGATCTCCTCGTTTATTTTCTGGTGACCAAGTGCCTGAGAATGTTGAGCAAAGGGCATGTCAGCTGGCTGCCCTCCTGGAGTCCAGACGTGCAGTGAGGCATCAGGTGATGACAGCCCTGCCTATCTGGTGTCCTGTGTCAGTGCGGGATTCTGGGTACAGGTGAAATCTGGGGGCACAGAGAAAAATTCACCAAAATACAGTGGCCACTGCTCTACAGTCATATGGTTAAAACAACAGTCAAGTCTATTTTGTGTAGTGTTTTCATCTGACTTACCAGTTCTTAACTGTCTCCTTGCTTGGTGAGGGACAGTGTTTCTGTTCCTCAAAACGCAATATAAAAAATAAAGTAAAAACAGCCTCTAAACTTAAGCATGTAGATGCTGAAAACCAGCTGGGCTCCAGATCAAATCATCTCACAGTGGTCATTTACCAGTCAACTGCTCACAGATTTACTTTCTTCTGGAAGCAAGAACATTTCACATTTTCCAAGCATTATTCCTGGCTCTGAAGTACTACTTTTGTGTCCATGCTTCCTGCATAGTCATTTCCAATGGTAGAGCTGGCAGCTTGTGTGGGTTTTCTTTGATTCCAGTATACTCTTCTGTTTTGTTTTGGTTTTGTGCTTAATTTTCTCTCCAGTGTGCTGTCTTTGGGATATGGGAAGGTGCCAGTTTGAGCTGGGGTTCTTCAGTTGCTTCCCCTATTTCTGTTTTCAGTTACCTTCAGCAGCGTTTGGCAAACTGCAGAGTGCTTTTGGAAAACACCATCTACAAAAGTGATTTTTTTTTTATTTTCTATAACTTATTGTTTTGAATTAACCATCTAAAATCAAGCTGTCTTCATGAGCTGGAACATAAGTAGTCCCAGAATGTTTGCTGGTAGGCATAACTTTTCCAAGCCATGCTGAAAGGAAATTTATAGCTTCTAGGTCACTTTTCATTGGTGGGGTTTTTTTGGGGTGCCATCTTTACTGATGATTAAAGCCAGTGAAGCTGTTCTCTCGGAAGGAACAGTGAACCTTTGGCTAGATTTGTGATTTGGGGACGTAGAACAAGATATGAAAGACTGAATGAGAAGACTGGTTTAAATGTAGTGGCACTTGTTTCTTAATGAGTTACACAACTGAAGATCTTGGGCATGATCCACAATGCTCATGTGCATTTTCTTATGCAGTTGAAATGATGATACAGAAACGAAGATCTAGACCAAAACATCTTGCTCCTGCCTTTTGTGTTGCTCTCTGGAGACTTTAAACTCCTTTTGAGGGTGTAAAAGATTAACAGCATTGCAAAGCAAAGGCAGAAATTATTTTTGAAATTGTCTAATGTCTGCATTGTGCAGAATTGAAAAGGAGAGAAAATGAAGGGGAGACAGAGAGCACAAAGTAGAGGAAAGCATAAAGTGGGTAGGGCAGAGAGGAAAAAGAGGAAACAGATGTTGGAACACTGCAAGCAATGATGGATTATGATGTGGGATGTAAGGGAAGAAAACAAGAAAAATAGTTTGGTAAGAGAAAGACAACTTAGAAAAGTAAGGCATTTTCTGAGAAGAAATTTGATTAAATGTTGAAGATCTTAAGTATGGAAAATTTGTGTATTAACAATTATATTTCTTTAAATTGGGGAAACTGTGAAAGCCAAGCTCTTTTGCATTTTGTCCAGTAAATTTAATCTTGAGGTTAGCCTATCCTAAGTGGCTAGAAGTAGATATTTTCATGGGTCATGCAGTTACATGACATTTATTTTTCCTTTTTATTACTAAAATCATAACTTTCTTTTCAAAGACAGTAAATTGTTTGAAACCTGTGTATTTTTTATTTCCAGACTATAATTTTTAGAAATGTGTGGTTTCTACCAGTACTGCTGTTTGTCTGACACTTTCAGCTTTTGATTTTTTCCTATTTGTATGATATATTTCTTGTGAGAGGGGCATAATAATCCATAGAGATAATGACAAGGGTATATTGGAAGACCAAATTTTGGGTTCTTCTGTGAAGAACCAGTTTCAGATGGACGCAGATTCTCAGATTGTGATTTATTCTTTGCCATTTGATAAGCAAGAGCAGCAGATTATTTTATATTGATTCATTCTTTTTCTGTGTGATTTTTCTAATCTGCTTACAGTAAATTTAAGGTTGGAAATTTGCTACTAATTACAGGAAATGCATACAAGCTAATTTCTTTCTCTTCCACCCCCAGGAGAGTAGGCTTTTGGTTTATATAGTTAAAATATAGAGGAGGTCTCACATGACCTGAAAGATGATCTTGGTGCCTTGGGCCAGTAATAGAGAACGATGGGAGATCAGAAGAAGCAGAGGAAATTGATTTGGAATCTCTGCCAGTGCCTTAGTTGGTTGGGTTACAGGAGATTGGACATCTGTGGAAGTAGGTAACTGCTTCCAAATGGTCCTAAATAACTTAAAACCTAATAAAAAGCAAATTAAGAATGACTTACTCTGCCTCGCTAGGGAGAAAGTGAAGATACACTGGATATTTCTTTAAGAAATTGTTCTTGATGGTGGCCAGAAAGGCATGAGTGGTTTGTTTTTTGGTTTTGTTTGGTTTTTTTTTCATTTTCTCTTCTCTTCCCTCTGTAGCCATGTGTGATTGTTTTGACTTTCATTTTATTTTTTAGCCTGAGACTGAACCGTCTCGCCGATTCTTTGTTGACCAGTGGGAGCTCTCCCTTAGCCTCCGCTCTTCCAATCGCCCTTCCTCACCTTCATCCGACTCCCTCCGACAGGTAGCCTTGGCCTGGGCATTGCCAGGTGCATCCAGCTGTGTTTGCTTGCCAAGGACACACCACGAGAGATGGCCAGGCTTGGCAATGCTTCACCTGCAGAACACAATATCTGTGCATAGCCATGCACAAATGAGAACCCACAGGCAGCCTGTGCCCGGCACAGCTCGGTTCTTGTCAGCCATAAAGCAGTTTGAAGCTAAATATGTTTAACATTTGGTGTAAGTGAAAAGCTTTTGCTACATCTCACTCTCAAACCAGGTTTTTTTGAGCACTGGTAGTCCTTCTGGCTTTGCAGTAAAGCTTTCTGGTTTTGCTTGCTGCTTTTGTTGAGGTTTTGGGCCGAATGGCAGAATGTGTTTGTGCCTATATGGTTAATGGACAGTGTGAAATAAAAAGTACTTTGGCTTTCCGAAAAATCACGGAGAATTTGAACTAGTTGCAGTTGTCATACATGAACAGCAGGAACTTGACTTGACCTAAGCTGGAGTGGGTTCTTTTCCTGCTCTTGAAAATGCTGCAGAACGTTGTCTATCTTGAAGACTTTTGACCATGGGAAGGAAGATAAAATGCTTCATTTAAGACCCATTATTAGGCCAGGTGTGATATGTAGGAAAAAAGCAAAATAAATCAGAAACACACAACCCCAAATGAAAAATTCAGCAGTTAAATTTCTCACTCCAGATAGTCCAAGGTATTGTGAGTTAATATTAACATTCACTTTGTAAGCACAGAACCTCATATGTGGTGGTAGAAACTGAAAGATCCTGAAGGATCTGCATTTAAGGTTGAATGAAGGTTTCAGATCAAAACTTGATCAGGGGAAACCTGATTCAGCTAAAAACATTTTTCCCATGGAAATGCTTGATCTGTCTTTTAAGAAAAGTTAAAGAGCCTCAAAGGTTTCTAGTCCTTTAGAGGAAAGCAAAAACTCTTGGTCAAATCTACTATGATTACCAGTTAAAGATCAGTGCTGAGGGAAATTTTACAAGTGAGCACCATTTTAAATGCAATACTTGACAAGAATATTTGTCATAGAAAGGCAACTCTGCATTTTTGTGTGCACACACTGGCTGAGGAAAAATATGGAACCTGGAAAATTTTGAAAGACAAATCCTTTGTTATTTCTTGCATATAGAAATACTGCAAGTGCTCTGCATTTTGGAATGGAATCAGTAGACAGGTATAAGTTCTTTCTGGGTAGAAATAAATCCTCAGTGACAAAAAACTTAAAGAATTAGAACTGTAGTGACAGCAGCAGTAATCTCTGGCTGAGCACTCCATTTTCCAAGTCTTTTTCCCCAAAGAAGTACCCATTCTGTGGCAAGATTCAGTTTTTGTGATGCTTCCTGCTGTTCTCATATCTGAATGTATGCGTTCTTAAACATTGCTGAAAGGCTAATAACCACACATATTAAATTGGCTATTAGTTGTGGGAAATAACTAGTGTGCTTCAAGCAAGTTGTGCTATACAAGTAAAAGGGGGGTTGGAGATACAACTATAGTCCTTTTATTATGCTTGATATTTTACACTTGCTAGAAGCTGGAGCGTCTCTCTGATCCTGTATTAGCTGAGTCTCCAGCTAGAAATGTTTCCTGTTCTGGAAAAGGAAAGTTGCTTGGCGTGCTCCTTGCTGCTCCGGGTCAAATGCGTGGCGTTTGCAGTGTGATTGAGCTAACATGGATGTAACCACATCATTTTCTTAACCGTGTCGTTATTGCCAACGGTTGTGTTTCCTGTGAAAAACACTTCCTCCGCTCCTGCAGTGATTGAACTTGGCTTGCAGACACTCATTTTGTACCCTCTAAGGTAACAGCCAACTTGCCTAGATTCCTCGGAATACTGGTTTAGGTGTCCAAAGTTACGCAGTCAGTCAGTATCCATGATGGAGAAAAGCCAAGTCATAAAGCCCTGTTCACAGTTGAACAAGTATGTGTTCCAGATGTATGCAGGTATGGCTTTAATGCATTGGATGAGGCTCTTCCATCTTTTTCCATGTACACCTCTGTGTATTTTTAGCACTGGAAGAATTAATGTTTTTTGAATCACTGTGAGTTCCTTAATTAAGGACTTCTCCCTGCTCTGTGAATGCTCTGTAAATGAATTCTTCCTAGTTGCTGAGCATATAAATACATTTCTGCAATCAGTGTGACATGTCTTCTAAAAGATCTTTGTTTCTGATGCCAATTTTACCTGGAACCTAAAATCTTAACCTATATTTAGCCTCATCTTTTAGGAGTGTCTATTCTTAGGTTTCTGGGTGCAAAATACCCTATAAGTGAAAACAAGACCTGCTCCCTTCATCATCGTAGTATTTCTGGAGCATTTAGACGATTGCAAAATGCAGGTTTCCCTGTCCGTTCTTACAGGTGATCCTGGACTGGACTGGTGATTTCTGATGACACTGGCTTTGCTATTACTACTTGTCACTTCATATTGTCCACTGTCTTGGCATGATTTGACCTCTCTGCACTTTTTCACCACCTAACCTATCATCATTTCAGTTATTTTTTTTAATTTGATTTCTTTTTTCTTTTCCCACTTCACTATTGTTTTATCCAACCCATCTGGTAGAAGTACATAAAGATGTACACAGGCGGAGTGAGCTCATTGGCTGAGCAGATAGCCAATCAGCTTCAAAGGAAAGAGCAACCCAAAACCCTTCTAGACAAGAAGGAACTGGTAAGACCATGTGCCGAAGGTGATGCGTGTTTGTGATTAGATGTCCTGTAGATCTGAAGTATTGTGAATGTCCAGTTGTTACACCACTGATGGAACCTGTCGTAGCTTTGTGAAAGACTTTGTTTCCCTTTTTCCATCCACCCTCACTCTTGTCCTCATTTTCTTTGCCAAATATTTTAATCTAATCTCAGCGTCCAAGGATTGGGCAAAATTAGTTGAGAAACTGTCCGTAATACTTTTGCTTACTTCTGCTGCATTCTGGAGGAGATAATGATTTTGATAATGTAGGTCTAAGAATTGCTGGTTTGAAGGTTTTTCTAATGGTTTTGGCTTTCCATCATACATGCCTCCTAAAGTGATTTATTTCAAGGTCATCATTAGTAGTACCGGTGTCCACTCATCCACCCAGAGCTTATTTTACTCCTGATTATATGTAGACTTGGAATCCTAGGACCCTTTTTCCTGGATGGTAAGGTTAGTTTTTGGTGTCCTGGTTAAAACTGTGAATTATGTCCAAGAACTGCAGCATCTAGGTGCTCCTGTATCCACGTAAATGGAGAGAAGATGGGACGGTGTGATCTCGGTGAGGCCGGACGCAGGTGGATTTAACCATCCCTGTTTCTGTCTAGGGCTCGCTCAAAAAGGAGTTCCCCCAAAACCTGGGAGGCAGCGACGTCTGTTACTTCTGCCGCAAGCGGGTCTATGTGATGGAGAGGCTCAGTGCTGAGGGCAAGTTCTTCCACCGCAGCTGCTTCAAGTGCGAGTACTGTGCGACCACCCTGCGCTTGTCGTCCTACGCCTACGACATCGAAGATGGTAAGAGAAGTTGCCTTTTTGCCAGAGTTCTCTTACCTGTCCTGGATCATCTGTTGAGTGATTGCAGCTCTTTTTTTTTTTTTTTTTTGCTTAAAAAGTTATTGGGTGAGTTAGGGAAGAGAGTAACTCTTCCTGCTGTTCACCATCTCTCCAACTGTTGAAGCTTTATGGATTTCCTGTGGCCAGGTCATGCTGACGGCAAAATAACTGAGCTCGTAGGAATTAATTGAACTTTGATAACAGCTGCTAGAATGCAGAGAATCAAATAGTAGCTGGAGGCTTTGAAAGGGTTTGGAGGCTGAGTTTGAAAGCTAGACTCTTTACTCTCATTTGACAGTTTTTAAGTAAAACCCCTTAGTGTTTAATACCACTTAAGAGAAAATACCAAGTTTGAGAGAAATGTAGTCAGCTTGTTCTTCTTGAAGACATCGCAACTCTCCAGCTCTGTGTGTTTATTTTAGATGTACTAAAATAGGAACTTTAAAATCAGGGACTACGATAATAGATCATTACAAACTAAGTTCTGTTTATATAGCATAAAGTGGAGCATCAAGGTTGCACAGAGGTGAGTCAGTGTTACAGAGAGAGTGGTGTTGAAGTAGTTACTGAAGATTCAGTAATGACTCATTTTCTATATCTGATAGACTAAGGAGGAAGGAATATGATTACAAAACTTGCTGATGACTCAGTTAATAGCATCTAACATGTGAAGAATTAAGAGAAGCTTCAGATATACTCTACAGGTCTGAGAATCCAGATAATGTGGCAGCAGATGAAACTCAATTTATCAACAAAGTGTGCATATTGAAAGTAATAATTTGAAAGCACCCATCACTTGTGAAATGTAATCTCCTTCTAAGAGTTGCAACATATTGCTATCTTTGCTTGAGCAGTGATTGATTAAAATGTCACATTTTCTGAAGAAAAAATACCAGAAAGTATTTCAGATAAATGTTGATTTACATCAGCAGGTATGTCTTTGTTTTCTTCCACAACTGCCTATCTTTAATCCTATCTCAATAGGAAAGTATGTGCAAAATGTTGTAAAACCATGTGACAGGTTAGGTGCAAAGGATTCTACTTGGAACATGATGGTATAGAAAACAAAGGTAACAGGAAAAAAAGTTTGTACCGGTAATTTTCCCTGCTCATTGGCAAACACGAAGTTATCAAATTGATAGGTATCTACTGCATGTAACTAGGAAGAATCTTTTTACATATACTGGGTGGAGTAATGGCCATGGAAACACTATCTAGGCTTAAGGGGCAAAGAGAACCAGAGTTACGTATTCATGATGCATTATATAATGACTTTAAGTAGTGGACTTGCTCGGTTGTGAAAAGTTGAGGAAACTTAGAATCATCAAACCAGACTCCCAGTAAGGAATAGAAAACCCTTTATTTCTCGTTCAGAAGGTCAGCAGACTTGGCAGGCGAGTTTAAAGGGGCCAATGGTCATTTTGAAACCAGCACATAGAATTAACATCTTTGCCAGTAATCAAAGTTGGGAAAAAGCATTTTTTTGAGCACTGCTGTTATTTTGGGCATTCACAAGTAACTGAAAACCTGACTGTATGTTAAACAGTAACAGACTGGGCTCCTTTGTCAGCTGTATGGGCTGAAACAGTTTTTACCACCAGGTTTAGTGATTCCCTCTGCAAGCAAGCTTGTGTATGCAGTTATGGCCAGATAGTTCTCAGTGAAGCAAACACAGAACTTGGGAGTTTCAGCACACTGATAGCATTGATTCTGAAATTATATTCCATGCCTAAGTTGTGTGTGTGTATGAAGAGGATATGACCAAACAGAAATATGTGGTATCTCGTCTAATCTCATCATTGTGAAAATTCAGCTTATATTTCAGTCTGAGTTTTCTTTGGGAGAAAAAAAAAAACAACAAAGCTATACACACATTGTTGCTGTTCATGTAGCTGTTGGGAGTGATAAGCATTCTGCAGTGTTCTGCAGTCAGTGTCTGGTTGAAGGCTTCAAAGTCTGGGAATTTTTATCTAAGAGCTTTTCTGCTGTTGCTCATTTCAGACAGTCTTGGAGTGGTCTTTGGAAAGTGGAAATATTAAGAAATGCTTATTTAAGTAAAGACTTTTCAATAGATAATGTTTGTCACTTTTCCACCATAAAACAAAGAACTGTGCAAATACTAGCCTAGAGAAAGAGTTGGAGGTCAAAATATATGTTGGGAATGCATTAGCAAAGCTCTAGGAATGGGATAGCAATAGGGGATGCTATGGGCTGCATATACCAAGCATGATACACTGGCAAAGGTACAGTGGAAGATAATTACATGGCATCCATTTGCTGCTATCATTTGTATTATGGTGTTACTAGTGCTGCTTTGTCTTCCTGACAGTGCTCAGATACCAGTGAAAAACATATCTAGACTTCTGGGGTGTTATTAAACTTCTAGTATCACAAAAGGTCTTATTTTTGAAAATGAAACATTGTTTGATTGTCCTTTCTACGAGTAGACACTGTGCACTTTGAGGGATGGTTCTTTGGGAGTTAACACTGTCCTCACCCACTTTCCTCTGCTGGTTGTATTCATTCTTGCTTTTTCCAAAAGTGCTTCTGCCAGCTTTTCATGTGATGATTTCTTTGTTCCTCACACACTGCCGCATTGTTAGCATGTGATACCACACAAGCCTCACAGCTTTGCTTTGGTGTTTGATAGGATTTTAAACTAAATGGCTGTCAGGCACCCAATGGAAAGGAGGCTAGTTATGAGGGGGAGAGAGGAGGGCTGGAGTTAAAAACTTCAGATAGTGTTTGCCTCCCCTGTGCAGTGAAGAAACTGGAGGGAGCAACAGGAATGGCAGCAGAAAATAAGTTGCAGTGAGATGGGCATTTATATTGTGCTAAACTCCTGTGTTCTCATTGCTGACCATCATTTGTGTTTTATCTGCAGGTAAATTCTACTGTAAGCCTCACTACTGTTACCGGCTCTCTGGTTATGCTCAAAGAAAGAGGCCAGCAGTGGGTCCTCTGTCAGGAAAGGTAACTCATTATTTTCATTTAACGTGTCGTGTTAATAGATTTTGATTCTTAACATTGAGAAAGTATATATGATGTTTTGGTGGGGTTTTTTTAAGTAGAAAAATTCAGAGTGCATTTAGTTACTTTTTTATATAATGAAAGCTTACAGTTCTACAAATATTTTTTAAAGCACTTCCTGTACTTATTGCTTCTTTTTTCATGGTATTTATTATGAAATTCTGTACTATCCCATTCGAAACAGAATTTTTGATTTGTTTTCTTATCAGCTGAAGTTCTTACTCAGTCCATGCAGAGACTATATGAATAGTGTTACCAGTTCTAGTTTTGCTTCTATGGTTTTTCTTAAGATGAAACAAATTGTTTGCTTTTCCTTTGAAACATAAAGTTCTACCCCACTTGCATAAGCTGTGAAGATCACTTAGCTTCCTTTCTGAAGGTTTTCTGTGTGTTAATGGGAACCTGTGTGAAAAGAAGAGATATCCCTTTTCCTACACTATCGTAGTGGAAGCATTTGTGCTTTAAATATGGGATGAAGACACACCGTGTATTACAGGAAAGTCTCTCAGCTTTTGTCGTTGCAATCCAAGGCACTTAATTTTTCTCCTCGAAACCCTTTTCAGTATTTTTATACTGAGGAAGCTGCATGCTGGTCTCTTAACAAGTTCTGTTTAGCTTGTATGCTGCAAACTGACCTTCTCCCTTAGATTATATTTTCCTTCATAGTAGTGCTGGTGCCTGTCTTTCTGCCTGTTTCTCAGTTTTTATTAGTACAAGCTGAAGCTGTACTCCTCCTTTACGGAAGGATAATGGAGCCATCCCAGCATATGTGCCGTACTTCCTGCCAAAAATAAAGACTAAAAACGGTACTTGTTTTATTTCCCAGAAGAGCAGACTTCAGGGATCTTACTGCTTTGACTTTCTTGGATATCCAGCTTGTTTTTTAGAGCTTTAATATTGTCTTTATATATTATTCTTACAAGTGTTTCTAAGATTGTAACTGAATGCAATCTGGGAGAAATTTATTCCTAGTGTGTGTAGTTGATTCTTGAACTATAGTTACTTTCAAGGTTTCCTCTTTTGTGTGTGTGGAGTTTCCATATGGCAAAAGTGAGAAAAGGGAAAAGGTAGAGAAGAATGCCATTTGCGAAATTAAAAGGTGTGTTAACTACAGCATTTTTTTGTACAACTGGATAGACTTCAAATTGTTTTCTCTGAAAGTGAAGAGATTTTTTTTTTTAAGCTGGAACATATTCTTTAAAATGAATGAAAAAAATATTTATTGGTGCACAGGGAGTCTGATGTGAGAATAAGGTGGTTTAGGGAGTGAAGCTACTGGTGATGAGAATTGGAAGGAGGAGATTTTAGTTACATGTATAATTAGTTTATCAAAGCAACTGCTGGCAGAAAGTCTCCTTCCAACTGATCAAATTTAGTTACTTTTACGAAGGAACATTCAGTACATAGCACCTAAGTGATCACTAAGTAGAGCAAACAATAGACCATAGTTTGCAATAAACTTATATAAATGAGATGTAAATCAGCCCTAAATCAGATGCTCCCATCTCTCCTTATGTAGCAGTGGCACAGTCCTGTAGCAGCACTGTAGTACTTCCAGGGGAATAAGATGGAAAAGACACCGTTTTGTCAAACAGCAAAACTTGAAATCTAGGGCTCCTTCTATTTGCTTTCTGCTTTTTTAAAGCAGTGTATAGCTAGCATAATGTTTAGAGCTTTTGGACCTTGTATAGCTTTGCCTCTTGCAGTGCCCAAAGTGCATTAGGACACACTCAGCTTAGCTGGGTCATCTTTCAGGTAGCCTATCGTGGTGCATTCTTGTGTGTGCATGACAGAAGTACATTTAGTGGTAGGAAAAGTGAGCAGTGCCTCTGCTGTGCTAAAGAAATGCCAATAGTGGCTGAGATTTTGTTTAGTTCATGCAGTAGGTTTTAAGTATATCTTGAAACTACTGACCTAACAGAGGTTAAGAAGCAGGAGGAAGCTGAATGCAATATACTTTAAAAACAAGTCACTGTGTTATTAAAGGCAGGTGTAACAGTTGTTATTAAAGGCAGGTGTAACAGTTATGTCCTGTAGGTACCTACCTTTAACTCCTGTTCTTGCTGGGTATGTAGGTCAAGAAACCTGTGATATGTTTACAGTTATGTATGGTTTGAAAAAACAAAACAAACCCTTTTGAATTACCAAGCTTGCTAATACAGTGGAAGAACAGGACATTATTCCTGAATAATCAAAAGGAACCTATAAGATTATATCTTAGTGTAACTCCTGAATTTGAACTATTTGTGTATATGATTTCTTGCAATTTAGTAAATTGTTTGTTTTGAGAGGCTACAGATGTTCTGCTTTCACTGTAGAGTAGGCAAATACCTCGAGCAAAAACCTGTCTGAGATGGAGACGGAGTCAGAACTCTGTTTCCAAGGCTCCACTTCACCTGTCTGGTAGACTCATACAGTACAGGTCATATATCTGAAAATGTTTTGCCTCCTTTAAGGCAAGTGCCACCAAATGGAATTTGGCAATAACAATTTCAAACCCTGAGGTCTGAACCAATCCTCAGTAGTGAGGTAGATCTTGTGTGGAGAATGACTTGCCTCTAAAAGCATTAAGTAAAAGAAGAAAAACATGTAACATGAACTGCTTTGATATTTGATGGAGATGATAGCTTAGAAGGCAAAAGGAAGGCATACAACAGTAACATCAATTATAGAATATGCAAGACAAAAAACCAGCCATTTTTAACTCTTATACCTCTGAATTAAATTCAGCCCTGAGTTAGCAACAGTGATTGTTTCAGTGAGCTTTATGGTAACTCGTGCAAGGCCTGCTTTTTAGTTGTCATGGAATCCCAGACAGATATAAATTGCATGAGTTCTTTCCCTACACTCACTGCCTCCTTTGCTTTGCCACCAAATCTGGCCTCCTTTTTAGGTGGCTTAATGCTTAAAATATATTCAGCCACAAATTAGCATTCAGCAGGTTTGGTCAGATGAGGTGAGATTGGTCAAAACTGGTCACAACAAGCCCTTTCTTGTGGTGTGTTACTAACCTGATTGGCATGTATTAACTTTGCTAAGGATGTCAGTCCCTCACTGTGGGTGGCATTTGTTGTGTTTTGTCTGTCCCTTGTTCTGTAATGGAGATAGTTGCAGGGCACAATCTGTGATGAGCAAGTTGAGGTTTGTTTAGCAGTCAAACCAGAATCACCCTTTTTGTGAAGGCTTTGTCTGGTTTGCCAGAGAGCCTGTGTGGCTTCTGGTGTGGTGATTCCAAGGGATGTTCCCAGGGAGGTTATGGTCAAACTGGCTCTTACCCCTTCAGTCTGGGAAGTGGCAACAAGCTTTTGAGCAATGGATGCCATTCTCTCTGGGAAAGGGAAGTTGGGGAAGGCTGTTACTGTGCTTTTGGTCCTGCTGAACTGTGGCATGCTTGATGTAGATTCTGTAACTTTCTCTGTACCCTGTCTGCCTGTTTCTCTCTATCTTCTGCATTTGCCTTTGTGCCAAAACTGCTGCTATTGCCAAGAGGAAAAAAAAAACCCAAACCAACAAACAACTTTTTGCTTTTCAACTGTCTCTCCCTTTGATAATCTGTAACTACTGTGTCTTGGAATTTTTTTTAATATTATTTACAGTACTTTATATGGGTTTTATGTGCTTTTAATGCAAATGCTGTTCTGTTTGTTCTAAAGGTCTGTAAGAACATGTTTCTGAACTTTCAGCTCTTTCTTGACAGATGGACTTGGAACAGTCTTTACCCCTATCAGCTTTATGATGTGCTCCTTGGGGTGACTTTAGCCAGTGATGTTTTATCATAAGATGTTTCCCATTTCAAACTCATGTTCTCAAAGCAGTGCATTTCTGTCCCTGTCAGCAATAGGAAGTTCATAAAAGAAACACTTCAAAATGTACAGCAATATAAGGCAAGTCATGAGTTCTTTGCTGTAGTTACTTGACCTGTGAAAGATTTAAGAAGCTAAATATAAGCCATAGAATGCAAATCTGAAAAGTGCAGTACAAAGTAGAGGTACTAGGCCTTCTACTTTAACATCACACAACTATGGATGTGATATAGGTATGCAGTCTGAAAAGTGGGTGTGCCTTAAGTGTTTTCAGGGAGAAATATTCAGAGCAAAGCCCTTCACTGTAGACTCTTAAAGTAATCTGTTGTATAGAGCAAGCAATATATATGAAGAAGTTCTGTTGGCAACTTGGAGAGCTAGAAAAGAATGACTGCTTCCTCTAAATGGCGTGTCACTTGAGGTAAATTATGGGAGCCACATTTACAAAAGTGCAAAAGGAGTCTTTATGACTGCATCCAATATTATTTGCACACAATTCTATTTTTACATCTAATGAAATACAAATATATTTTGTATATATTCCTGTTTAGAAATAAGCTTTGTTCATTGCCTCTTTACAGTTCTGCTTACGTTAAACATGTCTTAGTTGTGAAAATGATTTAGCTCGAAGCAATACTGTTTGCTGTGCAAACAAACATCTTCACCCAGTCCTCTCCTTGGCCACTTCATTATTATTCACATTTGGGGTTTGTCCTTGTTTTAATTTGGTCTGGTTTTTAAACATTAAATTACAGAAGATAGCAGCAAACTAGTTCTGTGACATTACATTCTGTTTGTGGGACCTTCATTTTAAACCACTGAACATTACAAGCACATCCATTACAAACCCTTCCACCTCCTGGAAAAAAAAAGGAAAAAGGAAAAAAAATACATTCATATTTCAGGATGCACCACCAAACTGGGAGGAAAGATATTTCCTCTACTAGTGTGCCTTGGATGTTGTCTGTTCTGTTTGGAGGAGCCGTGGTGGTGTGTTTTGCAGGACATGGCACGTGATACTGAACCCTTTTATGGGGTATCATACAACTGCCAAGAGATCTGATGGAAGATTTATTTCTCTCTGGAACATTTAAAATATAAACTTAAAACCAGACCCTCTATTTTTGGAAGCTGAGGAGAGAGTGTGTGGGTTGCTCAGTTAGAACCAAGGTTCAGTGCCCAGTGAATCGTTGCTCAATAGCAAGCCAGGAATCTCTGTTAGGATAAATGCTTGACTGTTCCCAGTCCATCATGTTCCTTTTCAGTGTTCTTATCAGGATATGGGTGGCTTTGGCGTAAAGGAAAGGAAAATGCTAAAGGACCAGCAATTTGAAGCCCAGAAAATTTGGAAAGGAAAAGGCAGGATGGAAAGGTTATTTGTTTTTCAGAGTGGGGTATGCAGCTGATCTGATAGAATTTCACTGAAAAATCCTGAAAAACATTTTGGGGACTGAGGAGGATATATACAAAATAGCAATGTGCTGAGTTTGTGCTCATGGCTGGATCCTGCTAAGAACACACTTTCTTGGGAGTAACTGGGCTCCCACTTCCACCTCTCTCCCTCTCTCTCTCTCTAGCTTTCAGACCTGTAGACTTGTGCCACTGGAATATTTGTTGTATGTGTATATTCTGAAGGGTGATATGAATTTTTCTGGGCACTTTCAGAGATTCGTTGAATGTTTTTGTGTCTTAGAAAAATAGTACTAAGTTGGTGTGAAGGAGTTGGATTTTTTTTTTTTAATTGCAGAATTAAAATGTCTTTTTTTGGAAAGTGTAATCTGAGTAATGACCATTTGAGATTGTTTCCCTCAAAGAAAAGGAGGGAGTGTGCATAAAATAAGCTTGATGACAGATAAGTTCAAGTGAGATAATTAGTGCTCAGAAAGGCTTCATGTCTCCATTGAAGTCCCTTTGAAGATTTTGATTTATGCAGTTGTTTTCAACCTGTTTTTGTTTTGGGTGTGTGTGTGTCTCTTTGAATTATGTAACACGTGGTTTTCCTGTTGCTGTGAAATTGAGATATTTTTTGTTCAACTGTGTGAAATGTTCAAGGGAATAAATTCCAAACAAACTTCAGGTTTCTGAGTTTTTCTTTGTCCTCCCCCTTCTCCCTCCACTGGTTCCAGGTGAGGGATGCTGCAGGGGATGCAGAGTTGGGGAAAAGTGGAATGAATAGATCTAGCAGGCTTAAATATAAGACATCTGGGGAGCTCCATGGCACGTGCTGTCTGTCACTGCAAAGTGCTACTCTTCAGGCTTTTTCTGTATGTGTTTTATTGTTGTTTTGGTTTTTTTTAAATTTTGCTGTTATGTTGTGGTTTGCTCGCAGTTCAGGGCACACACTGCACAACCATCATGACATGTTGCTGTAGAAAACCTGCTAAGGACCCCTGTGCTAAGTATCCTACTGCTTTGGCAAAGCTGACCTTGGATAGATGTGCTCTCAGTGCTGCAGCTTGGCAGATTTTGGTTTATTTGGGAGGTGGTTCTGTGTGCCTTGCTGCAGGCCGGAGGTCCTTGTCACACTGTAAGCAAGGCAGTGACAGCCATGGGTGAACCCAAGTCAGCATTCAGGAACAGGGAGACACAGTGTGACAGGTGAGGCTCTTGTCAGGGGTTGGTTCCTCCTCTTGGTACAGCATCTGCTGTGATGGTGGGATGTTTTGGTGTGATGGAAAGGCAGAAAATGAGTAAATACGGAGCCTCGTAGCCAAATCCTCTGTCTCACGTTCTAGCTGGACTGTTGTCTTTTCTCAGGAGAGCTGTACGTGAGGAGGTGACCTCCATTCCTCAAGACCATTAAGAGACTATTGTGTGATGTTCTCACCATGACAAACAGAGCTGGATCATAGTTTTGAGCTGTGTTTTCCTGTTCTCAAAAATACATTGGATTAGTCTACATTAGGGACTCATTCTGTGTCTTGCATGCTTCTCATACTTTGTACTGCACCTTTGGCAATGAAAAGCTTGTAATAGGAGATGACTTTGGAGAGTCTACTTATGAACAATGTTTGGCTGGAGCAGTTACACTTAAATGGTAGTTCACAAAACTGCAACCACAAACCGGTTCTGTTATATGTAAAATTTCCTTCTTTGGAGGAAGGTAATTGCTTTACGCCTTTGAAATTGCCTTTAATTTTCCTTTACTGTGATTAGCAGTCCCAGTTTTGAGGCTAAAATAGGCCTTCAGTTCTGAGAAGGAGCCATCAGCATTCAGCATAAAACTCCGTGTGCTGGTGCGTGAACTAGAAATGTCATTTTGTGATGCACCACTGGAACAGCCTCCACTCTTCTGTGTCAGGGAAGCTGTTAACAGCTACATATACACTCTTAAGAAATCAAATGTTTGCTTCGTGAATTAAGAAGAGGAGGAAAATAAAAAGTATGAAGGGAGGTGCATTTCCAGAACTCTTCGCCATCCGAGTTGAAATCAGAGTTCCTTGCTGTACCAGTAGAGGAAACATTGTTTTCAGATGGAGAAACCAAGTATATGTGTGATGGGAGAGACACTTCTCAGCTCATTTTCTTCTGTTTCTGTGGCCGTGGTTCTCCTCTAGTCTCCTGGCTTCTAGTGTTCTCTTACTAATGTCTGTGAAAAGAGTTGAACTCTGTATCCTGCCCCACTGGTTAGGAGAGGGATGCTGCCTTGGAAACTCCTTCCATGGCCCTGACACTCAAAAATTGCTTTTTGTAAAGGCATCCTAGTTTTATTTGTGAAACAAACCTGAACCTTTTTCTAACAGTCTTCCCCGTTCACTGTCACTGTTCTTTCTTTCTCCCATTCCAAGATTTACCTTAAAATGATTTACTCTAGAGTTAACCTTATTCTGTAAACAAAGTCCCAAGTAACACTATGTCAAATTTCACTCCTTTCAACCTTTGTTGGCAAATAAAATGACCTGAAAACGAGAAAGAAAGGTAGATGATTTGGGCTGGGCCATGTTCTTGCTGACTTTATGTGCTTCTTTGCCTGTAGCTCTGTAAAGAGAACACATGGATTTTTCTGAATATGCTGTGCTGGGATCTTGAATTACATGGATTTGTCCTTTCATTGCATCTGTCACTTCTGAGGGTCTCTAATATTATTTGGAATTTGTAGAGCTTGCTGAATAGATGAAATATGTCTTTATCACACAGAAAAAGAGGTATCATACTTTTTTTGCACCTAATGTTCTCACTTAACATCCTCAAAAAAGTTATCCACAGGCAATCTTAGGTGGCCATCAGCTAATATCCAACAATTTATTCCAGAACTGAAAGTGAAGGACTGAAATTCACTATGAAGGAGTAATATATTAAAGACAATTTTTAAAAACAAGGTTTAATTAGTGTATCAATCACTTTAAAACTCGGAGATACTGAGCCATTCACAAATGCACAAGAGTCTGCTGGCAATGTGGATATTTTGTTTCCTCAAAAACCATGACTAACACTGAAGATGGACCGAATTAGCTTTTACAGGGATTTGAAAACTTCATAATAGGAAATGAGATTTTGGGACTACTAAGGTATTTTCCACCATGCATCCCAAAACAGCTTGCTTCATCAGATATAGTTTGGTAACAGGTTTTCCAAGAAGCAGGTTGCCATGGATTGTTTCCTTTGCAACACCCATCAGTTTGGTAGTGTAGAACACCTCCTGTGTACAAGTGGTTTTATATTTCAGACATATTACCCCTCTTCATCTGGTATGGCAGAATTGTAGCTGCTTCACACAGATCTCTTCCTCCAATGCTCTTTAACAGTCATGAAAAAGTGTAAGGTACTTTTAAAATAACGAAATGAGCAAATAAATGTCTGTTCACTTCTATGCAAATTAAACCAAGGCAGTTTTAGTTTTACCACCTGCTTGTGATCAGCAGCATAATGTATTAAGGTGTGCAATTGCTAATGCATCTTAAAATGCAAGAAGTAAGGGGAGAAAACCAACCAACCAAAACAAAAGGAAAAACCAAACCAACCAAACAAAACCAACAGCCAAAACTAACAAAACAAAAAGCCACAAAACCAAAACAAATAGAAATAATCTCAGGGGAAGGAATAGATAATCCAGAGTCAATGTCAAAGCTATTCTCCTCCTCCTATGAAGTGTATTTATGGAAGAAGGTGGAGTAGTGGTTGCAGAGCTGATCCTGGTGGTGTAGAGTTTAGCTTAGGCTTTCCAAACAAAACTGGGCAGATGCTCTTTAAGGATGAGATGGCACTTCTGTGCTCTGCTTAGTTGCTTACATCTTCTCTCAAAAATGTATGTTTAGTCTGACATTTCTTATGTTTGCTGTCATCCCAGAAGGCTGTGCTTGCTTTTTTAGGAAAATTTCATAACTGTCCTTTCTGCTGTTGTAGAAGTTTTATGTGATGGCTTGCGGGCAGAAGTGTTTAAAAATAGGAATTTTTTACCCAAGAGATGTTTCAAATACTTTCAGACTTGGGTAACTCTGTGATTTAAAACATCAGAACTGATGTGTAAATTATTTTTAATCAGTAATGAGTCTTTTGGAAGCTTTCTTTCTGGAAGTGTGTGAGATTTTATAAATATAATTAGCTCTGTCTCTGTACAAGAATTTTCTTAGTTTCAGGAAGAATTCCCACAAAGCTATGAAGCTCTGGATCACTTGGAAGATTCAGTTGTTACAGAAGAGTATGTGGGATAAATGTAGATAATAGACAAGTATGTGACAGAATGAGAGAGCAGATGTTGAAGCTTTTTTGGAGTATGTGGACCTTTTTCTTAGGGCAAGTATTCCCCAGTATATTTTCCTGTAACTGCCAGCCCAGCATTTCAGCCTGTTCCATTTTCAACACTTCATAATCTTGACACAAATGATAGAAATTAAGTAAGGACGTGGTTGGTATCTAAATATATTCTGAGATCTAGTAATTATGGAAATCTGTTGTACATTGCCACAGAAGAGACCCTGGTTGTTAACTCAGTAGTTGAAAGAAGATAGCTGTTCACAAGTGGTATTTTGAATCTGATCACAGTTTGAACAGGAAACTGAAAATATTACATTCTGCATTTTTATTATATGTTATAAAATTTTCAAATCCAGATTGGTTGTTCTTTAATGATCAAAATATCATCCATGATCCAAGGTGGAACTGTAAGTACCAGTTTCTTTAAAAGGTAAGCAATATTTGCATTGAAAGATTCACAGAATGAGTCATAGAACAATTTGGGTTGGAAGGGACCTTAAAATTCATCCAGTTTCAACCCTTTGCCATGGGTAGGAGCACCAGCAGCTCTGCACAGCTCGATGTTGTTGGCAAACGTGCTGAGGGTTTGTCACCAGGTCGGTGACAAAGATGTTAAGCAGCGGCAGCCCCCAAGGAACAACACTCATCACTGCTCTCCACTGGGGCACGGAGCTGTTGGCCACAACTCCTGAGTGCAGCCTTTCAGCCATTTACTTATTCACCAGTTGGTCCACCTGTCAAATCCGTGTCTGGCCAGTTTAGAGACAAGGATGTCATGCAGGACAGTGTCACACGCTTTGCACAAGCCCTGGTAGGTGACATCAGTTGCTCTTGCCTTACCCACCAACTCCGTAATCCCATTGTAGGAGGCCCCCAGACTTGTCAGGCACAACTTCCCCTTAGTGAAGCCATACTGGCTGTCACCAATCACCTTCTTACTTTCCATGTGCCTTAGCATCATTTTGAGGAGGATCTGCTCCATGATCTTACTGGACACTGAGAGTTCCCCAGGTGTTCCATTTTTTATAAAAATGGGGATTATGTTTCCTTTTTTTCCAGTTAGTGGGATTTTCACCAGACTGCCACAACTTCTCAGGAAGTGGCTTAGCTGCTTCTTCCATGGGTTCCCTCAGAATTCCCATGGACTCATGTACCTTGAGGTTCCTTAAATGTTCTGGAACCTGACCTCCTGCAGTGGGTGGTTCTTCATCCTCCCAGTCCCTGCCCTTGCCTTCTGTGATTTGAGCCGTGTGCCTGAAGCACTTGCCAGTGAAGATTCCACTGCTACTTGTAAATGGAAATAATCCTTGTTTCAGCTTTGTGTTACTTGCACAGTGGGAATCACCTGTCTGATCCCTCCCACTGAGATGAGACATTCCATAGGGCTACTACATAAAAGTGGCAAGAAAAAGATGCCACAGTGAATAAACTGAGTAGTCTTACCTAGTAGAAAAGATAGGGGCTTTCTTTGTAACACCATAAAAGGGATTATTGTTTGGATTATAACTGGACAATCAGTCTTCAATATTAATTTCTAAGTTACTTAACAAAGATAAAGAGAGTACTTCACTCAAAAAAAGAAGGGGAAAGCTCATGAACCAAAGGTCATGGGGAATTTTAAAATATATGTGTGGTTCTTTGAGGTAACATGTTGAATAGCTTTCAGGACAAAATTTATGCCTGCAAAGTAATGTTATCTTTAGCCAGATTATCCTTCAGCGCTCTTCAGCCTTCCCACACTCAGCTTCTTTCAGGGAATGGAAATGAGGCCAGGCAATATATGATAGAGCTGATCAAAATACCAGAGAGAGCTCCAACATCTTAGATGATACCAGCAAAAGGGGAAATGATCAGTAATAGGTTACTGATTTACCAATACTCCTGAGTGATAAACACACCAGTAATTAATGGACTTAAAATCCCTACATAATTTATATTATATTTCTAATACTGGAAACCTGTTTGAGCAGCAGTAAAAGTGAAATCTGTACAAATGTTAAGATTTTCTGCTGAAGGAGATGTAATAAGGAGTATTGAGCTTAGCAGTGTTCCCTGGGGCTTGGATTAGGTGACCTAATACCTCCTTTCCCCTGATTCTTTTCTCCACCCACCAGTGACAAGACTGGATGCTTTCCAGGAGTCAGAAATAGCTATATTCCTGGATTATTCTATACTTCTGCTGTAATGAAGACAACTCTTCTGTATCGTTAAACCATATACTGAACTCTTAACTTTCATGACTTAATGCTGCTACTTCACACACCTGCATATGGAAAACACTATTTCTTAAACATAACTTTATACTATGAAGTTGCAGATGAATTTGTATTTGTTTTCAAGACATAAGTATAAATTACAGATGACCTTGATATTAAACTGGTTAACTATATTCACTTCTGGTTGCTTCCACTCAAACCAGAGAAAGGTCAGATCAATGCAATTGCCAGCTGTTTCCAGGCTCTGTCCTACTGATGCAGTAAGCAACTGTTTTGTCAGTGTCTGTTTTGTGAATTCTAGAAATCTGTTTTGACCAAAATAATTAGGGGAGTGGGGGAAAACATTGCAACACTCATGAGACAAATATGTGAGCTTTTAATTTCATTCAGTAGTCAATCCAGTTCACTTTCATAATTATAAAGAGTGCAGGCTTCCACATTTACTGACAGTATCTGAGAATGAAGAACTTAATTCTAGCTGGAGGTTGTGGAATGTATGGAGGAGGACTTATATCTTAATATGTTTGTTTCTGGGGTATCTATTTCAGAATCCCCTGAGTATTTTAACTATCAGCTCTTCCTATACACATTATAATGGTGTATAGGCCCCCCTTGGGGGCCTCTGTGTTCCTCATTGCTTAGGGACCAGTAGATATCAACAGGAATCTCACTGATTTTTATTTCATGTGCTGTTGAATTAAGTAATGCTATAAAATTTTTTGGTCAGCACTGGAAGTAGTACTGGTAAATCTCTGCTGGGTACTTCTGCTTCAGGGGATATTTTGATAAAGCACCTTTCTGTCTGTACAGCTCAGTCATTTCTCTGTTCAGATCCCTGATTTGCTGGGAAGAATTGTTGGATTGCGAGTTTGAGGACTGAGCCTGACATAGAAGTAGAAGTCTCGAGCCATGTTGGTTGCTCAGTGGCAAAACTCTTTTTCTTCTGGTTTAACCCCAGCTGGCATTTAAGTATCATGCAGCTGCTCTCTCCCTCACCCCCCACCAGCCCTGGTGCGCAGGAGAATCTGAAGGAAAGTAAAACTTGTGGGTTGAGATAAGAACAGTGTAATAATTGAAACAAAGTAAAATATTATAGTAATAACAACAACAATAATGATAACTGTAATGAAAATGAAGGAGAGAGGAATAAACCCAAAGAACAACTGGTACACAATGCAATTTTCTCACTGCCCACCCACCGATTCCCAACTAGTCCCTGAGCAGCTATCGGTCCCTCCTGGCCAACTCCCCCCACTTTACATGTGCTGGCCATGATGTTCCATAGTTATGGAATATCCCTTTGGCCAGTTTGGGTCAGCTGGCCTGGCCACACTCCCTCCCAACCTCTTGTGCACCTGCTCTCTGGCAGAGCCCAGGGAACTCGAACGTCCTTGGCTCAGGATAAGCACTGCTTAGCAACAGCCAAAACATCAGTGTGCTATTGAGGTTATCATCACACTAAACCCAAAACACAGCACTGTACCAGCTACTAGGCAGAAAATTAACTCTACCCCAGCCAAACCCAAGATGCTGTTTGGTATTTGTGTTCAAATAAATGGGTTCTTGTTTCTATTTGAGGAGGTATTTATAGTGCCCCTTTTGTCTTTGAGATTGTGCTTATCAAGATTCAGGGGATCCTGCCAGGATATGTGCAGTTCTGCACTATGTGATGTGAGGCTGCATGAACAAGCAGTGACAAGAATTCACCAGCTCTGCTGGGCTCTTTCCAGTGGTTTCCTGGAGACATGTCTTCAAAGAGAGATTTTAAATTTTAAAATTTTAAAGGGTGGATGAATCTAGATTTAAAACTTAGAATTTCTTTCTAACCCTTAAAAAATCCATTCCATTTAACACACTTCCGCTGGTCAGTTTAGAGTTGCCATGTATGTGTTTTATGTATCTGTTACTGTGCAGTACAAAAATTGCTAAGAGTGGCTAGGTGACAATTTTCAAGAGGATTAAGGAAACGATTTCATAAGAAATCAGTTGCACTTATGTAAATGGAATGTCTTAATTGACTTATTGTTTCAATGTGTGCAGCATCTAACCACGGACCTCAGTACCAAGATTTCCTTTCCTTTTGTACACACAGTGCTGGGCATTTTCTTATACCAAAGTGTTTCTTCTTGACTTCAAGTAAAGTTGAGAGTGAAAGGGTTGGCGTTGTGCATTCTGGATCCTGTTTCTGGCAATGCCACTAGTCTGTTATGGGATTGCCTTGCTGGTATTTAATCTCTGTGTCTGGACTTGTGCAATGCCCCTACAGTACTTACCTACTTCCAAAATAGGTTTGTTTTAGTGTGCTAGCACTTGTAAAGCATTTTGAGGCCCTTGGATGAGAAGTGGAGTTGGAATACAAACAGGGAGTTAATGGAACTGAAGTGGGTGAGGGTGAAACTTCTAGGAAAAAACATGGAACTCAGTTTGACCTTAACACAGATGAAAAATGAGAAGCCTAAAAATGCTGTTGGATCTTGTCTGCTGCCTTTATATCTCAGTGATAACGTTTGCTGAGCTGCAAGCACACTTCAAAAACCTTACCCCAAAAGATATTTCTTAGAAATTAATGACAATGGAATATGAGGACTTCCAGCATTTCTGACTCAGAGCTCACTGCAACACCTTTAAACTCCAGTGGAAAAGTTCCCTTCTTCCTCTTCTGTACTTTGTCACGCACAATGTGCTGCTGTCTCTGTAGGAATTGTTTTATCTGACTTAGTTATGTTCTCAAACAATTGTGTGGAGGTAGAAGTAATTGAAGAGTTTGGAAAAGACAAGTAAAAACAAACAGGTGCAGTGTTTCACTTGACCACAAAACCACAAGACTTGAGAAATCCAGAATGACGTTTTTCCTGAGAATGTATTAATTCCTTCCCCCTTTTGCATGTGTTTCAAAGTAGACTCCTTTGTTTGAATTTCCATAACTCCCCAAGGCAATGTCTGAGCCTGTGCAAAATACTGAACCCACACTTACAAGAGATGACATGTAACTTGGATATTAAGATTGCAAGCTAAGAAAAGCAAGTCTAGAGGTACTGCGTGATTAATGAAAATAACTTCAGTAAAATAGACAGGGATTTTCCCTTTGGGAAGAATTCATTGTTCTCAGGTTCCCAGTTCTCTCCTGCATCTTCAGCAAGTGTTGTGTCAGGGAGTAACTTTGGCAAGATTTCATTGAGCTTATGGGAATAATGTGTCAATTTTACAGAACAGGGTGGTACTGGGAGGGAATCGAGATGGGATCCTCTCTCAAGAGGAGCTTCTCAAGTCTTCCAGGAATTGCCAGAGTTGCTGGAAAGGACACACTATTAGGCAAGCAGTGGGTCTGTGCAGGAATGTTATCTCTGATCATACACTTATCTTTACAGGAGGCAAGCTGTGTCAAGGCTGAGTTAACTAAAGGATTCTGGCAACTTTCATGCACCAGCTAAGCAGCCTGTCCTGTTACAAAAAACAGTTCCCTTGAGATGATCTGTGTAATGTTCATGGCCCACTGTCCAAAGTAAAGAATCAAGTCTTAAAATGTGCCCTATTTTGGATGTTGCTCATGGGTTTTTAGCTGATCAGTTGATTGTATGAGAAGCTGCACTTGGCTTTCAGGTAGCTCCCCTCCCTGGATAGTAACACAGCTTTCTTTTCCCAGCAAATGTAGCCTCATCAGCCCCTTTTCTCTCAGCTGAGACTGGTTGCTGCCTTTTGTCTCTGTGGGCCCAGAGGCACTGACCAGGTAGAACATCAGCCACCAGCTGTGGAGCTGTCTTGTGCCAGTGAGCTACAGAACAGTCTAGAGAGCCCAGCATAATGATTTTAGAGAGAGACACCTTTCCCCTCCAGAGGAACTCTAAGGATAAGCTTTAGAGTCTGCAAGAACTGCAATGGAATAGACTTTGCCCATCCATTTAGCACTGTATATATATATATATATATGAGAAGTGAGGGTAGGAGAGCTTCAGATTCCCTTGCTCCTATTTGTAGTTTCTTATTGTAGCATCAAATGAATTGGTGTGCACTTTGTAGCATATTATGAGGAAATTGTCCATCATCCAAACACGTTAATGATACCTGTACCTCACTCTTACTTTTATCCCTTACATAGATTTGGGAAGTGTAATGCTTTTCCTTCTGATAGTTGATGGCTTTGCAGTGCACAAAGCTGGCTATCAGTAGCATTTCTCTTGTTTCATATTTGGTAACAGTGGCTTTGCAGCTACCCAGATGGCATCTTTTAGAAACAGAACCGATAGATCAAGTGAACTAAGTGGTCCATGTAGTGCAATTCCTAGAAATCCCTTGCTGAAGCTGGTAATCAGTTGAGTTTCTGTATCATGTTCTCTGATGTGGAGCTGTTTTCTTTGCAAAGGGGAGTGGAGGGATGTGACCAATCCTGCATCTCAAGTGTGTGGATATATAAATTAATTAGAGAAGGTGCTGGGAATGTCCTTCCTACTTCTTTGAGATTTTGAAGCATGGAGTGCTTGTCAAGCTCACAGGACATCTTGGCTTGTACACATCCTTTTGCATTAACATTTAGGTAGCTTTTCCATCTATGCAGTTTCTTAACACAGTTGCATTGAGCCACTCCCACTCACAGTTTGTGCTGTGATAGGATTTGTTTGATTTCCTGTGTACCAGTTATACTGGGTTTTCGTGATGAGAAGGGCAGTGATGATTTGTGTTTTGAAAAACATACCTGAAAGATCATGTGTGTTCATGAAATGCGTATAAATGGTTGTCAACTTGATTTTCAGTCCTCCTCTACCTTAGAGTGATTGCTGCTAGTCTTTCTCCCCACCCTAGATACTGGAGCAGTGAAACAACCTTTTTTAAAAAAATACTCTATTCCATTTCATTTAATTATATGGGAATGGTTTTATATTTTGATAGAAAACAAAAGAAGTAAAATAACATCAGGTGGATTAGAAGTTCTTGTTCTTTTTGTTTTTCATCATTTTTTTTCTGCTTGTGGACTTTGCAGCTGTGTTAGGGTTTGCATCAGAAGAGAACAAGTCAAAAACAGCTTGTGAAAAGATACTTCTGTTGAAGTAGGTAAGCCAAGCTGATAGCTCTGGGTATATGAAGAGTTCCAAGTACTAGGAAAACTTTTTTTAGTATTATTTTAATATATTCCTTGTTTGCTTTCCCTCACTTTGGTGTTCTTGCGTTAACCAAAGTCTTTTGGTCTTTTACTGTCAGCCAGAAGTGGCAGAGCAATATTCCAGGTCAGTTCCCCTGTTACTGTGAACTCAGGGTTGGGGAATGTAACACAGATTGCAAAAATAGATTTGACCGAAGTGGTATCACGATCAAGAGAGAGAATTAAATGAAACATGAATCCCAGTTGAAAAGCCAGTCCAGTTCCACTAAACTTTGCAAACACTAACACAACATAAGGCTTAGCAGCAGGAAACGGTAGAGACCACAGTATCCCTGGAAATGCAAGGCAATGTTCCCACCTGCCACCTGAGCAAGCTTCTCTGGTTTATACTGTAAAGAAGCCATGTAGTTCCAGCTGAAGGCACAGCAGCCACTTGCCCACATCACAGAAGGGTTAAATCATGCTAAGGAAGAGAGCAAAACACTCCTGGCAGTTGTTTTTATGAGATATTATCTTTCAGGAGAGGGATTGGAAATAGATGCCACTAATCATGGCAAGGCCTGTGTAATTTTGTGTGGAACACTGAGATGACTGAGAGAGTAATTGCCCTGAAAAAAGGACTGTTCGGAATAAAGTGAGAAACTACAAAGGGTGAAGAAAGGAAACAAAAACTGTTTTGGAGGTTAAAATGTGTGAGGATAAAGTAAACGCTTGCAAAGCTCATGCTGGGTTAGACTTTGCAAAGGAAAGGAAAGCAAAGAGCTCTGTTCCTTAAGCATGTAAGTAAAAGCAAGGCAAGGGAAACCAGCAGTGGGTCCACAGTGAGGATGGAGCTGACATAAAATGCAGTTTAATGTATAGTCAATCAGATGGGCTTCCATTTCAGTTGGCATTGGACGTGGGAGCAAAAGAGTCGGTGTGTAGCAAGATTGGGAAAGACTAATCCAATGATGCAGGAAGAAAAGTTTAAATATTACCATACTGTAATGATTGAAAATAAAATTTGACCAAATAGTCTTAGTCTCAGAAGAGTGGAAGAAGTGTACAATGAAATTGTGAGCTTTGTGGTAACAGTTTGTGAATAAATCAAGGTATCATGATGTACCTTGCCTGCTTAATTCGGGGCGATACTGTGCGACCACTGGGTGACAAAAGTATGACCTGCAAATAAAAAATTATAAAGAAAACAAAACATCAAACAAAAAAGGTTAAAAGGTGATTTGATCAAGTACATGTAAGTTAATTTAAACAGTAGATAAAACACCTTCTTTGGAGCAATAACAAAAGACTGCTAGTTCTGCAAGTGAAGCCCTTTGTTTTCATGCAGGTAAGTGGTATAAAATGTGACATGGATTCAACAAAGGCTATGCCTTTGGCTTGGCAGCTTTTATCAACAACATAACTGATTACCTCCAGGAGGGGAATGTAGTGCATTTGAAAAGTCTGGGCTTCAGTAAAGCACCTGAATGCTGACACATGGAAATAATTATTTAAACTGGATAAAATGTGGGAGCAGTACATGAAGTGTCAAGTGGCTAAGAAGTTGGCTTAAATGAGAGATTAGAGGTTTTATTGAAAAAGAAAATAATGGGGTTGGATGTCACCTACAGATTGTGGAGTTTCACTGAAAGTAACTGGGGGACTGATCTTTGTGATAGTGTCACTAAGGTTTCTGTTCAAAAAATAAAAAGGAAAAAAATCTGCTGAAATTTCAAACCCCCACCAATGCAGAGAAGGATGGGCACATCATTCACTAAGAGCTGTAAAATGTTGCCATCTGTGATGTTGAACAGAAATGTAATAGCAGAAAGTACCAGGTCATACAATGAGAAAGTGGTGAGAATTTTGGCTACCAACAAAGTTCTTATCAACTGAAAGCAAAGAAAGAGAAAGATCTGAACATCAGTCAGTGAGCAAATGCCACCAGTATTATGTGGCATATAAATAGGCAAGTGTGTTCCCAGCGTGTACCAGATGAGAGATTTCTGGCAAGGTTGTGTGTTACACTGATAAGGCCTCATCTGGAAAGCTGTGCTCAGTTCTAATCACACAGGTTCTGGAAAGATTAATCCAAACTGGGACAGGTGCAGAGACCTAGGGGATAATCAGCACGCTGAAGAGCTTATCTCGTGAGAGAGTGGCTTGGCTTGTTTAGCAAAGCAAAACAAAAGCATGGAAATGTTGGGCTCTGTAAATAGTATAAGCTGGGTAAGGGTAAATGTTGGCATGTTATTCGAGCTAAAATATTAGAATATACTTCATTGAGTGCCACAGTGAGTGAAGCTCCTGTATTATTTTCTCCAACTGCCTGGGTCACATATCCTTGCAATTTTCTGGGATTTATGGGATTTTTGCTTGCAAACATCTCCCCAAGATTTTTCCCTGTGATTCATTTCATCACAAATTCTGATTAAAAAGTAACTTAATTTGAGTCTATAAAAAGCCTTAAAACATACTCCAACTGGACCTTTTTCATTGCTTCGCTCATCTTTAAGTAGTAACAATACTGTCTTTCTCCCTAACTCTGTAGACTTGACTGGTAACGATTTTAACACGCAGCAGGGTTGCCCCATAGCATTCCTACTGTGTCTCAGAAAATACATCCAGTCTGTGCCCAGGCCTTCCCCAGTACTTGTTACATAGACTCTATTGCATCTCTAGTTTTTTGCAGCTAAAATGGCCCTGTTTCCTCTCTCAACTAGGACATTTAACATTTTTTTTAGCATCTATTAGCCTAAACCACTTAAGATTCCCTTTAGCAGTCTGGCTTCCCAGCAGGTTGTGCCAGTAGTGGCGAACAGGATAATGACATAAGGTATTCTCTCGCTTTATTTACCTCCCTCTGCCTCGCGCCCCTTTTCTCACAATCGCTCGGTTTTCTTAAAGAATTACGGTTCTGACTGTTGCATTTATTGTTTATTCACTGGCTTATCCTTAGGTTCTAATGTGAATGGGCTGGAGGAGCCCAGCCTTGCCAAGCGGCTGCGGGGCACTCCGGAGCGGATTGAGCTGGAGAACTACCGGCTGTCGCTGCAGCGGGAGGAAGAACTGGAAGAGGTTCCCGAAGAGACACTGGCAGAGCATAACCTGAGCAGCGTGTTGGACAAAGGAACAGAAGAGGATGTGCCCAGCAGGTTAGCACACATTGCCCATGAGCTTTTTTTTATACTGGCTTTTGCCTGCTTTTCCCTTAGCTTTCCTTAACATGTTATTTATCAGGTTGCCCTTTCCAAAGTTATTAAAGAAGTTCTGCGTACGTACACAGATATTTTATCTTGCGCTTTCTGTTCTAAATAGCTTATAACCATTCTTAGAAGACACTTCTAGGACTGTAATGCCATGAAATTAAGTCCTAAATTGGAACGGATTTTTTAATTTTTATTATTTTAATTGTCATGTAAATGAATTTTTCTTAGCAAACAGAACACGAATTCAAGTAGGAGGGGATTCCAAAGTTAATTTCTCTTCTGAATGTTTTACATTACAATTCAAAACTACTTTTGATTTCAAGATTCAACCTTGACACACATGTAATCGTGACGGAATGCTGGTGCAATGCCTGAGAGATATTAATTGGAAGGAATAGTTATGGCTATTGAAAAATATGTTGTACCTTCCTGAATTTCTCCTTATCTGCAAAATGCTTTGTAAGGACACTAGGATCCATGTATGTGCAGGGAGAGCTACAGGAAACAGTTGTTGGAAGAATCATTGAGAGAAAATCCTCAAAAAGATGTTTGTGAACTTTATAGTGGATCACATGCTTATACAGTCTTGATTTCTTAACAGGGTTTCAAATCATCTACTTGTCTTTATAGCAATAGCAACCCTTACCTTTTCAGCTCTGAGTCTGTCCAGTAGTCTTGAAATAAACTCAGAAAATGCTGTTATTGGTTTCCTAAGGCTTAGATCCTATGAACATCTTCTATGTATGCATTACCTACAGATACAGAGCTGTATGAAAAATCAAATAATCTTGGACTATTTGTGGGAGATGCCAACTGTATTTTCTTCACTCGTCCTTCCTTTAGTTCCCTGCTCAGGTCTAGGAATTTTATCAACTGTGACAATATAAGCATTAATGATAGTGGGGATTTTTTAGTCCTTTATGGTTCTAGCTGTAAAACAAAATTTACTGGTATGGAGCTATTCACTATTGTTATTCTTTGTCTTGATTTCAGTAAATCAGGACACAATAGACCTGCTCAATAAATGGCAGAAGACTTACAAAGGAGAAGAGTTAGTTTAAAAAAAAAGGAGTTTTTGGCATTTTGGCATGAAGTTGTTGGTCATCTCCAAGTGATGTTTTGTGGGATTATGGAGACTAAGGGCAGTATACTATTAGGTTAGCAAGTTGGATTTTGTCTCTTTGGGTGTTACATTTAGTTCCCTTTGTCCTACATTCATCCTCATAACCTGTATTAAAATGATATTTCTGTCTATAATAGACTGTATTGTATAATTCTGGATGTGAAAAGCAGTGTTTAGTGGGCAACTCACACTCTGTCATAGGGAGAAAAGAGAAAATACATCAAATTCCTTGTCAGTATGACCTGGAAAAATTTATGTTCCAAATCTAAATATGGCAAGGAGTTTACTGAGAGCATTGACAAGGCTGTGTGGGCCAAACACGAGAGAGAGAATTTTCTAGGCAATGTAGCTCTTGGGTATCCTCTGTTCAGCCGTATCCACTCCGTGATACGTCACAGAAAGAAGGCAAAAAAAGGGGGAAAAACCTGACTACTTTTTCAGCAACAAAAGAAAAAAAGTTTTGACTCTTGCAGCAAGCCAACCAATCCCTGATTTGATCATCTTCACTGTCATGGTGCAGCGCCGCAGGGTTAGGAGCAGGCGGAGGGGATGGGAACTCTTTGTCCTCTCTGTGTCTTATGGAGCAGGGGGCTGGGCCTCGGGGTTCACTGAGGTGTGAGATCTATGTCAGGCAGAGACCTCACATTTTGGTTGCACAGCTTTCCATCACACACACACACTTGGGAGCATCCATGCTGGAGAGGAAGTTTACAGGAAACAGTACTCAGAGTATATTTTTTCGAAAGAGAGTTGATCTTGTTTAAGCTTCCACAAGAAAAAAGATCAGTTAAGCAATTACACCCTGACTACACAGGTATGAGGTGTGGGAAACCCTTTATGTGCCTTATTCATTGCCTTTAACTTGCAGTAACTCCCAGTATGTCATCTGCAGTTTTGGTATCCCACTCTGTGGCCTTTCAAAGCAGTGTTGTAGGAAAGCTTGTGCCGTGTGGGTCCGCATGGCAAGGAAGGAGGTTCATTTCCACAGTTTGGGTTTTCAGTTAGTCTCCTCAGCACTAAGTCTGTGTACATACACCTTTCTAATGAGATATTCAAGTGCTTATACAAATTCCATAAAGCAACCTACCTTGGGTCTTTGAATTCTGCTTTATAGAAAAAAAAGAGTTCAGCTGTTGCATTAATTCCTATGGCACAGGGTTGCCATGCTGAAAGGAATGCCCACTATAGCAGGCCATCTCACTGCTGTCTTTCAGCTTCTCATTTCTCAGTATTCAAAGGTCAAACAAAAACCAAGTTATAAACAAAAGCCAAAGAAGGTAAAGTGAGCTGTGTGATAAGGAATGTGTGTCGTCAATATTCCATGCGATAAGCCGCTGGTTGAAGAGCAGCAGCTCGTCCCGTTCAGCAGTCATGGCAACAATTTGAGCAGCAGTAAACCTTATTGACAGCACATGAAAACTCCAGCATGTGGCACCTGTCAGGTTTATTTCCACACCAAAGGCTGGGAAGGTTAATCAGGGAGGAGGGGAACATCACTTTTTATCTCGTGACAATATCTGCGTAAAACCTTCGGAATATGCTTCGGTCTCCTGGAATATGCAACGATTCCATGACTTGCACCAGTGTTTGTATTTCACATGTGAAAATCAGGCAACATGTTAAAAATAAGTATTCGGTTCATGCTGTGAAAAAGTGGGTTGTAACCTGAGCAAAATAGAGCTATATGGATGCAGAACAGTGAGGAGAATTTAAGAGCCTCTGGACAGAAGTGTGTGACAGTCAGAGCATGAATGAAGTGTTTTCCTTATTAGATTTGTTATCAAAAATAGGCTTTCAGACAAGTAGATGAATAAAATTATGTAAATATGATATTACCACTGCACAAGTTATATTTTGTAGACTTACATGAGGTGTGAGCTTCATTATTTTCAACTTGTTGGTTTTCTCTTTCATTGTCTGTATGGGAATGGGCTCTGCCAAAGGCTGTTAACCAGTGATAATGGGCATAAGGAAGCAGAAATACTGTTCTCAGTTTATTTGCCCAAACTTTTAACTATTCACAGTTTTCTCCTTCAGTCAGATGAACTGGGCCTTCTAAGATTTATATGGGAAGCATCCAACTTTTGCTCTAATAAATGCAGTTCTGTTATGGCAATGATCTCTTAAGGAAAAGCAAAGGTAGAGCACCTTTTCACCCTGCATATGAGGTCTCTGAGTGTGCTGTAGTTCTCATTCATTTTCCAGTGACAAGCACAATCACCTTTCTTCCCAATTCCTCTAGGTAGTCCAGCATGTAAGAGTGAGCCAGACTAAATGCCTTTGTATAAGTGGTTACATTTCTTGCCCCCGCAGTTTATGCTGAGGAACTGTTACAATTAAACAGAAATGGCTTCTAAAAGGCAGTAATATTTTACTGCTTTATATAGTTTAGACTTTGCTATGAGAATAATAAGCTCATTATTGTAATTATCTTTGCACTGCTTCCTACAGTTTCTTGCCACTATGTACACTGTGTACTTAATTGGATACATATTTCTGTCTGTGATGTAGAAGAGTGAGTAATTTTGTATTTTTTTTCTCCGGCTCCCCTGGGTTCACATACTGTATCCTTTGTCCTGATAGTTGTGTTGTGTGTTCTTTCTACTCCCAAAGCCTTCTCTGGTTCACAACATCAAGTGCCAAAATCATCTTGGTTATCATAGCTGGCAGTAGCTGCCATATCAAAAGATGTGACCTTCTACATTCTGATACTGCTGAGAATTCTTGCACTGGTTTATCCAAAGCAATGTGATATGAAGAAAGTAGTTTCTTTTTGCTGTGTTCAGTTGTCATGAACTGTAACAATAAATACTACACAAATATTTGAACTTGGCTTCACAGGCACTTTTCTGCTGCTTCACATTCTTTGAAGGAAGCAGAACAAGGACCATACTGCAGTCCACACGTGATGCTGTCACTAAAATGCCTATGAAATGTTGAAAGCAGAAAATTAGTGTTATGTTTTGGGCTGGTGGGTATTGAAACAATTTGTCAGTGATCTGAGACTGATCAAGGAAACATTAACTGCATAATCTTTAATATTATTATTTATTATTATTAACTATATAATCCTTATTTTTTTTCCTAAAACCTTACAGTAGTTCAGAGTCTGAGATGGAGGAGGAAGATGAGGAGGAAGAGGATGAACTACTGCTGCCTCAGCAACCCCCTTCAGACTTGGGTGGTGTGCCGTGGAAAGAGGCTGTGCGTATCCACGCCCTCCTGAAGGGAAAGAGTGAAGAAGAGATTGAGGCTGAGGAGAATCACGAGATTGAGGACAAAGATGATTATGATGAGGAGGAATATGAAGAGGAAGAAGATGAGGAGTCGAGCGAAGGTTAGATTGGTTTGTCCTTTCTTTCTGCTAGACAGCAGGGAAAACTGGGTTGAGTATTGGCCATGCAGAATGAGAAAGGTTTGCCTGGAAAACTTCTCTTCTTCTTTCACATCTTTATTGCTCTGATTTTTTTAAGGGAGTTATTGTCAAGGAAAGCTTTGGGTGGATCTTTGTGGACACAGAAGGACTTTGCCCACAGGGCAGTTAGAGCACTAGTACCAACACAATATGCTTCCCGTACACCATGCCAACATGTGCAATTCACAGCTTTGTGCTGCTGTATTGGTTTATTGTTGGTTTTTATGATTATTTGGAATTGGATTTGAATGTGCCCTTTGTTCTTTGGCAACAAGAACTGGAAGCATTGTGGTTGCAGTGCCTCCCTAAGGGGTAGTGCCCTGTCACTGTAGTCAGGGCATTCCAGAAGAAGCTACTTGTAGCTCTCCTTTGTTAAAAGATGGCCTTGAGAAATCAGGGAGTTCAGGTGCTTCCCATTTTAGCTCTGAGAGACTTCTGTGGGAAATCTTAGGGAAAGACTCGTTCCCCTGTGTTTGTGTCAATCATCAAAATGCAAAGTTTGTGCTAAGAATAGACATGTTTCCAGTGTTTCACCATCATGCCAAATTTCTCGCTGATCTTGTCTTTGTCTTTATACTCACATTTCCATTTTGTGGAGACTAGTAGACTCCAAAGAGCTTTTTCGTAAAGGTCTTTGGCTGCCTACTGCAAGCAGAGGTCCAGTTTTTTGAGCCTTAGTGGCAGCGTTGTTGATGAGCTCAGCAGGCTACTTGGCTACTTCTTCAACGTAGGAGCTGTATCTCCATGGCTGAAGTCTGTGGAAATCAGGACTTCTTTTTAAGTCTGGTAACATGCATGTTGTGTGTTTAGTCTGCTGAGCCGTGGTGTTCTTGGACGGATGTTGTTCCATTCAAGCAGTTTTCCTGTCAGACACTGAATACAGCGGGACTACGGGGAGTTGCTGGATTTCCAGACAGTCTCTCTTTCTGATTCTGTCCTCTCTCTTTCTCTCTTTCCCTCTCTCCATCGCTTGTGTGTGTACACGCGTGTCTGGTGTTATATGTGGATGTGTGGTTCCCTCTGCTGTAGAGGGGGAGTATAACCCTTGGGAGAGAGAGCTGCAGCAAGGCCTCTGGCTTCAACGTCTCTCAGATGAAGAGGACTCGGGTACATATAAAGGTACCCGTACACACCATCTCCACTTCCGTTTCCCCAAAGGAGCGGGGAATGTTTTAAAGAGCAGGTCCCACATGAGAAGTTCCTGTGTTTTATTTAATTACCAGCTCCCTCAAAACTGATTCGGGAGCTGTTGTTATCTTTGTCTCCTCATCCAAGTGCCATAAATCAGTTCTGTCTTTGCCACTGGATTTAGTAAAATGATAAAGCTGCCGAGTACCTCAAGATATCTAGAAAGCTTGGACAATTTGCTACTGTAATTTGTATGAACAGTGACCTCCACATGTTTAGGAGTTTCAAATTTGTTCCATACACACAGACTACTTGCACCTGTGCAATATGTCAGACATATGGGATGCATCAGAAGTGTGTCAGCAAACTTGCTTTTTTTGTTGTCCTTTGTTGAGTGTGTGTCTGTGGGGAGAGTCTGGGGGGCAACTAATCAAGCTGCAGCGATCCCTCAAAATTTTTTGAACAGTTGGTCATAAAATTAATCTGACATTCAAATCTAACTGGTTGTGTTCTCTTGCAGTTTATTTTTATGTTTTGGTTTGGGTTTTTTTGTAAGCACTTGGTCCTAATAGCTTGTTAATACTTATTTCCTCAATGTGATTCCTTAGAGCCAGAATACATAAGAGGAAAATCCAAGTGCTTTCCTGCATGTAAGAGGGCATATGCAGTTGTTAAACTGCATATTTTGCAGCTTATGGTTTTAATAACTGTAGCTTGGCTTCTGACTTTTTTCTTTTTAAGAGGGAAAAAAAAATGGAAGAAGTGTTAACATTTTTTCCTCATTTAACTTTTCTGATGGTAAGAATGAGAAGTATTAGTAAGATGGCTGAAGGGCATATCTGAAGAAGTTCCTCCTATGGGAGTTGTTAGTGTGCTCTCAACCTGGCTCTTAAGGAGTTGATTTGCAGGTGGCTCCTCATTCCATTAAAGTGAAAACATTGAGATTGCCCACAGCTTATAAAGTGCTGATAGGTGCTACAGTGGAAATGGGGGGAAATGTTACTGTTCCAAATCTAAGTGCAATTACTGTTCAGCTTCCTGCACAGCTCAGCAGGCAGTCTTGAGGGAAGGCTGTGCCAGGTGTTTGAAATTCTCAAGCACTTAGACCTTAAGGAAGTGTTAGATTTGTCTCTTAGCCAAGCAGCAGTCTTTCATGGCTGGCTGTGCTGCTCCTTATTTACTGGAGAAGGTGAGAGGGACCAGTATTCTAACCAGGACAGGCTCAGGCCTCTGTCCAGAGGCTCGTGGAGAAATTATAGGTGTGTATGTTACAGTAGTCTAAATCCCAGAGAAATCCATTTTAAAACATGCAGATCACGTGGGACCTGCTCTTTCCAAGCCTTGCTGAGGGACTATATACTTCTCAGCCATTGCTGGCAAACCTAAACCTTTTAACACAGACTTTTGTGCGGCGATGCAAGTGCTAACTCTACTCATCCTGGGGCCTGCATGCGAGTGCTTTGGTATGGAGCGAGAAAAGCCCAGGTTCCTGTCCCTGCAGGATGTCCAGTGGCTCTGGTAGCCCATGTGGTTGTGCTAATTGATACAAAAACTCTCTGATGAGGCGACAGAGACATAAAACCGCTAAATACTTGGCTAAATTGTGAATCCCGCTCTGCATTTGAGTTTGTGCCTCTGAAACCTTTTCCCCTTAATAACCATCTGATGATTCTGTCCTTCCTGCAGTTCCTTCTGCCTGTTTCTCCTGCAGTTTTAATGCCAAATCTCACACATAATCATTCCTAAAATGCAAGGCCCGAACAGTTTGTCGTATCTGGGAAAAACATGGCCAGGAGAGAGGAACTTCATTAAAATGAGACAGCAGGAAATAACGAGTGCAAGCTCTAAATGCTGCTAATGTGTCCTGTTTTCTTCAAACACTACTGCACCATGTGAAAGTCTAACTGCTTTTGAGGTTCTAACCTGCTGAAGCAGTGTTTTGCCCTACTCAGTGGTAATCCAGCTGTTGATAAAAATGATGTCCTACTTTATAAAGTAAGTGGGCATTTTTCTTTCAGTTTGAGACATTTGCTTTTGAAGACCACTCCTGCAGAAGGTGAACAGGTGAACACCTGTCCCCTGTAGAATCAGTTATTTTATTATGGATAAATAAGACTGAGTTACAGTCGCAGAGCAGATAACAACAGAGACAGGGTTTATGAATTTAATACCTCAGAATAGGTGCTCCCAAAGGTGGGTGTTCTGCAGCAGTTAAACAAGTTGCTTATCAATTGCTTTAGGTGCCCGTTGTTCCATAGGTAGCTGAGCTTTGTGTAAGCAGGTATTCCCTTCTGGGGAGGTGGGAGTGGCTGTTAAGTCACAATCAAAATGCTGTTATTCTTCAGGACAAAAAAATCCCCCTTTGAACAAGTCAGTACAAAAGAGCAGGAGTAAACAAAGTAGTGTTTTAAGTGCTAAAGTAGGCGTGTGCCCCTGTGTGCATATGCACATGCACACATGTGAAACTCTGAGATCCATCATGTAATTTAATTCACAAAGAAGTGTGTACCCAGCCCAGAAAGGAGTGCTTAACCCAATAATAGGGGATGAAAAACCTTTTGTCTTGGTGCATCAAACTACAATGCAGATTGTCCCTTGCCTTTAACAGCAAGACATCGTTGGCAATAATCATAATGAATAGGCTGAAGGAGCTGGAAATTTCTGCTAAATTGGTATTTACATACCACATACTGTTGGACACCCAGAGAATGTCTTTCATTTCAGCGAAGCTTCTTGCAATAGAGATAATCTATAATTATTTTCTTTATAGCATTCCTCTGCCTTTGGAATGGCATTATTCAAGCTTTGATGGGAAGTATGAGGAGCGCTGTAATGCCGAGCTTTTTCTGTCTGTCTTGCAAACTGATCTGAGCCAATAATATTTTCTTTTCTTATTTCCTTTCCTATATTGTGTTACCTTTCCTTTCCACTGCTCTCCCATCTTTTCCTCCCTGTCCTTCATACACCCTTCCTACAACCTGGTATACCATGCCCTCCTCCTGCTAGCTGGAAACCTTAGGCTGCAGCAGATTGTAAATCCGGTTGATCCTCTGGAGATCCTGGCAGATGTGCACTGGACACACATCCGTGAAAAAGAGGAGGAGGAAAAAATGGTCTCAGCCTCAAAGTCCTCCACCTCCAGAGGTAATATCCCCCTAAGCCCCACACCGCCAATTCTTGGATCACAGTTGCAGCTGTTTAACTCTGTTGGTTCTGTGCCCTTCGAGAGCAGTGACTTCAGCAGGGGCAGCAGTGATTGAAAGGAACTACTTTCAAATTACACTGAAATTACGCTTGGTTAAACATTTTGCTTTTCAAGCCGGTGTCTGTTTAAAATTACTGCTTTCTCATCTCTGTGTTGTGACTTCTAACCCATTTGTGTGCCTGCTTCGACTCCATAGCATTTTTCTTCACCACACACATGATTTGGTGGTGCTGGAAATCTGCCCTCCGTAACCAACTTTAGGGATGCTAAAAAGAAGTTGTCATGTGCTTTTTGTGGCAGTGAGGACTGTACACCTCTCTAGGGAAAGCTGAAGGGTTGTGTTGTGTAGCTACTCCAGCAAAGATTGAACAGGATCAGCTTCTGTATTGAGCATATTTCTCTACTGCTGGTTTTCAAAGAGTGTAACTGCATCTGGTATTAATAGGGAAGGATGGGGGTCAAAGGGCTTGCAAATCTGATGAGTGAGAGTTTTGACTGCCTGTGTTTAAGGTTTGGCAGTATATCTATTTTTTTTAATGTGAGGTGTGACCTTTGCATGTTGTCAGTTACTTAAAAGGAAAACTTTGGAGGGGGAAAATACTGGTAAGTCCAGTTCTCATGTGAACGCCTTCCAGCAGTCTCTGCTGACTTTGTTCTAAACTGTATTACAGTGTGTCTTAAGGTAAGTATGTCATAGGTGCTTTACCAATGAATTTAATTAAAGTTCACCATGCAGTTGATGAGCAGTGCTCTTCTCCCAGCCTGCAACCACTGTGACAGAACTGTAGAGGGAGTAAGTATGCTGTGGGTTGTCTTTTACAGCAAATGTGAAATTAAGTTAAAAAGCCTGGGGCTTTACCTCATGTTTCCTGATCATCTTCTATTCCAGACAATTATCTTTTCCTCCCAGTTCTAGAAGTTTGGTGTGGGGTGGTTTTATCCTGATCTAGACTGATACACAGTTCCAGATCAGTTTGGCTACACTTAAAACTGCAGTTTGTAGAATGCACTGGGACATTCTGGTGTGAAATCTGTGCCCTACAAATAAGAAGTGGGTGTTTTGTTCCCACACTGCAACCACAGTGTTCAACTGTCTGTAACATTCAGTATTGTTAGAGTAGTTGTTTAATATTTAAAAAATATTAAGTAAAAAATGTTAACTCAGTTTCTCAAGCTTACAGCAATTCAGGTTACCTGTGCTTCTGCTTCAGAGTGAGTGTCACTCTAGTTTCCCAGTTTTTATTTTCATTTGTGTTTTGTAATTCCTACTTTTCTGTATTGTTCTGGTACAGTTGCCAGCAACAGGTCATCCTTCCAGAATTGATTTTTTGGTTTTTCTAAATTCCTTTGGGAATGGGGGCAGGATTTTAATTTCCTTCCCCTAAAACCCAGTCAAACTGGGACAATCCCAATTGATTGATTAGCTGCTTCAATTACTTTGTTACGTAGTACATGTGTGTACAGGTGTACCAGCAGTTTGGGGTTTTAAAGGGCTGTTGCCAATATGTATTTGTGGACGTGCTGTAAGTTTTCAACCTGAGTTCAACGGGCAAATTGTTCCTGGCTGAGCTCTGTTCTGTGATATGAGGTGTTTGGAGAGCCCGTCGGTAGCAGCAGCAGTGATAAGGTTTGCTGTGAAAGCCTGGGATAACGTGACAGTTCATAGAAGCCCTTCTCATTCTGCTTTGGGAGCTTTTCTTCGTCTGCTGGCATGGGCACCTGGGCAGTGCAGGTTCTGGGACCCCGGTACGACCACCCCTCTCTTGTTGCTCAGATCCCTCCTCTCCTCGTTTCACTTCTCTGCAGAGTTTCAAATGGAGCACAGTAGCAGCAACCTGCTGGTCAGATGCAGTGTTTCTCTCACTGTGCCATCCGTATTTCCTTTTAATGTTACAGATCCTAAGGCCATATTTCCTTTTAACGTTACAGATCCTAAGGGAAGATTAGGCCCCTGACATTTGTGTGTTGCTTCAATTTAATTCTCGAGCCTGGAATCGGTTGTTTAAAATTTCATAGGTTTTATTCCTGTACGTGCTACTGAAAAATTTCCCTTTGTCACTCTTCTGTTTTAGACACTGACTGATGGTCTAATTTTGATTTCTTACGATTTATTGTTTTTTAAATTCAGCGTCCGACCTTCCCTCCGTACGCCATGAGGCGGTACAGGCGTGGCTGGAGACGGTCCCTGGAGGTAGTTTGGTGATGTTCTATGTATTCCAATGCACAATAACCCTGCCCGTCTCTTCTCCATGCCTTCAGCAGCTGAGCTGGTACTTTAACCCTGGAACTTACGGCCCTGTCGCTACTGCATGAGTGGAGTGGAGGGCGGGAGGAAGGGGAGTGTGCATGCACGCCTTGCTCAGGCAGACCCCTCTCGCATGAGCTCCACACCCGTTGTAACCCTCCTGAGGGCAGGTTATCTTGGGTGCAATAATGCAGAAGGAGCACTTCAATTTGCTTTGTCAACTGAAGATGGGAGCAGTTATTCTTCCCCAAGCCCACAGAATAGAAGAACGTGGGGCTTTCTTGCAGGTGAAAGATTAAGTGGTAGTGCTTAGAGCAATGGCAGTTCTCTGTAGCAACTGCAAACTGTAGCTATCTGGTGAAGGAAGTAAGAAAGAATAATAAGATTGAAACTGGGATCTTCAGGAATAGCGATTGTGTTTCCTTTGGCCTGGGGTTTCACGTTATTCAGGAAAGCCTCGTGAATGGTGAAGGATGGTAAAGCTCACCTGCTTTTTTATATGTGGTCCTCTAAGCTCCATTACAAAACCGGTGAGCGTGAAGATTCTGGGATGCCAGTAGGGGGGTACATCTGTGTAAAGCTGTGAAGGTATCTCATTCAGTGGAGTAGTTTGTGCTGGGTAGTTGGTGTACAGCTGAGTTGCTTTGGCACATCAGAATAGCTCGCTTGCCTTTAAAACTTTGCTTCTGCTGCTGCTTTGGCAAGCCAGCAGTGTTTACAAGATGTCTGCACACGAAGCAGTCTGCTGACAGCTGACAGCCTAATACAAACCAAGTGCTGATCCCAGTTTCTGGCTGCTGTAGTGTGTAGCTTCTGAGTTACTGTGTGACAGCTTTTGGCCTCTTGCTCCTTACCCTAACTGCATATATGTATATGCACAGTATATGTATAATATAACCAGCCACCTGTAAGCTCTCCGTGTCCCTCAAAGTGGGATCCACCCTTGCACCAAGTCGCTACTTATCGATGCATCTGTAATCTTCCATTGAGTTTTGTGTACCAACCTGTTTAAAACCTGATTTTCTCCTCTCTCTCCAACACAACCTGTGTGTGTCGTGTCAGTTCATGGTTTCTGGATCTGAAGACCTACATATACGTAGTGGATTCAGATATTCTTAACATCAGTTATGTTTTTTGCAAGTTCTGATTAAGATCACTCACATTTGCTGCTACCATAAAACCATCCCATGACATTATCATTTCCAAAATAACATAAGCTACTGCATACCTAAGCAACAATCAGACTGGAACATGTTTTAGTTTTGTTCAGTAGATTTGTAAATGCCCCTGTGGGAAGTCCAGCCTTTGCCATATGATTTAGTTTCCTGTGCTTGATGTCAGTATGGGTGTGGATTTTATCATCCTATCCATAAGGGAATAGGCCAGTATGTTATCACACATGAGTGGAAATGCCTTTTCACAGTAGCTGACAGAAAATAAAATAGCCCATATGTTTATCTATGTTAAATAATCCTATAGAAAATGGAAAAAGGGAAATTCTCAGGTTGAAGGAAGAAGACAAACCACCCACTGAAGGCTGTGTTTTGAAATAAGCAAAAACCTATATTAGAGAAAGAGGAGAGGCTGCAAGACCTCAATTTTAGGGAGGGTTAGTTTGTTTTCAAGATTGTCTTAATTAGCATTGCTGTCATATAAATGGTTCCAAGAGCCACATCCTCACTAGTAAACAAAGAGGACTGGGGCCTACACCCTGACTCGGGAGGAACCTGGCACACTGTGGTTCTCTCCTGCATGGCTTAACTTCTTTGCCATCCAAGATTGGGGGCTGTGTTCAGACTGCCTGTGGAAACAGCCTGGGCCCTTCCCAGGGAGTTGTGCCTGGAGCCCTCCTCAGGATGACAGTGTGACACTGTGTGCTTTCAGGTCTAGAGACCTGCACCACTTAGTTTACTGGTGTAGGTGCAACCAATAAGGTTATAAATATATAACTTATCGTTGTTATAGAACCATATCCTGTGTGTATAATTAGCAGATGTGCATGGTAACACATGCTGGCTGTGTACATGTTTGCAAGAGGATGTACAACAGAGTTAAGTGTTGTTGAACATGAATTGATAATAACTCACTTCACACTTTTAAAACTGTAGTTGACCAATGCTACTGTAGGAAAAAAAAAGGGAAGTACTCACTCTTCTTTTAATATTTAAATTATGTTTTATGAAAATGTTTAACAAAAGAAAAAAAAGTAAATCATCCATAGCACTAGATATGGAATAATGTGTCATAAGGTTTAAGGGGTTATTTTAAAAAGTATCATTTAATAATGAATTTAGACCCCAGACTTTGATCTTGTCTCTCCCCCTGTAATTAAATCTTGTCACAAGTAGTAATGTCAGATAACATAATTTTCAGAGTTGCAAATTCAAGAATCTTTTCTTTATTTTGATCCAGCAAATCAAATTATGATCTCTAAAAGAAAAAAAAGTTTTGAAAATGTAATTTAAACTATTTAAAAGTATCTCAATTAATGATCTGTGACAGCAAAAAAGCTTTTTATGTATCATTTTTATTACTTTAAACTATCTCAATTTGTGCCCTATGTACTTGTATAGCATATGAATTTTCTTAGACTTTATTACCAAAGACTGCAGTAGCTGCACAGCATTAAACAGTTTTCAAATGTAATAATGGTCAATCCCAGAGCTAGACTCTGTCTCTGACTTACACCCTCAAAACCTGTTTCGATTTCAAGATGAACAGTCATGGTACGTGGTGAGATTTCAGTTTTGACTTAATGAACGTATTCTATCAAGTGGTGGTGACTGTTCTGGTGTGGTAAAGGAAAAAAAACAATCTTCCTGGAAGAACAGTAAACTTTATCCTGGTTTGATGTCCTCCCAGTCCCCTTCTTGTTTAATTTTTCACAAGGCCTGTTGCTCAGAAAAGCCTTGGCTGCTTTCACTGCAAATGCCTCGGAGACTCCCAGGGGCAGGCGTTCCTTGATTAATTGGAGTCTGGAAGTGTCGTTCCACCATAGATGTCCTTCCAGGTGACACATTTTGGGATTCCTTGTTTTGGCAGTAATTAATAAACATCTCGACTATAAACTGTTGGTACAGTTCAATGTAGAACCTTTTCACTGTCTAGTGTTTGTCTTCTTTTCTTTTTTTTCTCAATATTTGAATATATTCTAGCTCCGTGTGAGGATAATGATGTGGAGGATGAGCTGGGCACAGAGCCTGCAGACACAGAAGGGCAGGCAGGTGAAGAGGGAGACACGGGTGCAGAGCTGGATGATGGTAGGGTACCGTGTGCAGCCTTTAAACCTGTTGTGTGAACACAGTTGTACTGGCAGAAAATACTTTGTGTGAAGCTACTTAAACATGGTATTATTTTTAGTGGTGTGGGAGTTTGTTTTGAATAGTCAAGAGGGAGCCGGGAGTGAGTGACAAGAAGAAAGACGAGAACCTCAATGCCATGGATTTTGTAATGAATTTCTCATGTCTTCTCACTGTAACTAAAGTGTCTTGTGTCCATATTCTGTGCTGATACTGATGAATAACAGAAATAGAAGTAAATTTGGGAAAGTTCTACAATATTCTGCCAGAATCCTTCCCTTGCTGTTGTAAAATTAACTGCATATGCCAGAAAACATAAAAAAATTTCCAGAAAACAGATAAGGCAGGACTTCAGTTACTGATTTAGCTATTTGTACTAACAGTGCAATCATTAACTGCTTACATTGACTGCCTAAATGACTAATTATCACACCAAGGAGTGAAACATTTAGGGGCTCAGGTTATGAAAGTGATTGGCACCTTGTGAATAAAAAGAAAGTATTATGTCCTGATGGATTTGTATTTGAATTCTCTTGTTGGTTTTTTTTTCCCCTGCCCCACCCACGACCAGATGACATCGCATCTGACGCAGAAGCGGAGTTTCGCTTACACCGGGGTGGTGTAGAACAGGCAGAACTAAAAGTCTCTGAAGATGAAGAAGATGAAGAAGAAGCAGAAGGTGCTTCTTCCAGTGTGGCAGAAGGTAGTTGCTTTACTCATCAGTGTTTCAGTGATTTTGATGGCGTTAGAGATAGTCTGTACATTTATGGGATTTGAGAGAAGAGAGTCTCTTGGATTTGAACCATCTTGCTCCTCTCAATGGCAAGGCATGTGCTTGCATTGACATTTTGAGATGAATGTTCTGAATCCATTAATCACGGCTTCCTAAATGTGAGAACCCCTCTAACTGCTTTTTCTTGTAAAAATTTTTACATTAAAAAGCTTGTACCATTTTGAATATTTAAAAGTTTTTGTCTATGTTCCAGATGTCCAATCTAGAATTTGTAATAAGCTGAGAAATTTGTCTGTACTTGCTGCGTGTAACATAAAAAAAATTAGAATATTAATGGTCTCATGTGTTTTTGGAACATTTTTGCTTTCCCTAGATCCATGCAAACCATCCATCCCTATCCAGGCATCTAGTGACAGTGTTCTTCCTCTGTCTCCAGCTGCTAGTCCCAAAGCAAAACAAGCAGAGGTAAGAAAGAGAATCTTTGACATTTTCCACTTACCACCTGTAGTTCAATAAAACAATTTGTTGGATAAACTAATGAGGGCTGACAGCAGTGGGCTTTTCTCCTTTCCTGTCTCTAAAATTTATGTTGATCTTGAAATCTGACTTTATTTATACTCAAAATATAAAGTACTATCTTTTTAACCTATCTTTGGAGTGTAGTGGCTCTGTCACAAAAGTTCCCATCACAAAACCCAAAAAGAATTATCCAGGATATTTTAATTTCAGTGCCCAGTTAACAAGAGGTATACATGATGAATGAGGGGAGCCATAACTAGCGTGTTTCCTATTTATCCTGGTCTGGCTGTCTTTTATGTACCAAAAGCAGATTTAAAATTATAGTAGTAACCAAAGCAGTATTTCTCTATTCCAGAATTCAGCCTAGTTCAGCTTAAGGAATTGAGGCATGTCACATGTTGTACTTCATGTTGTCAGCCCTGGGTGGCAGCTTGCAAGTGTACTGGGGTGTTTGTGGCTGCTGGTGTCTAAGAGTTGAAAGTACATGACCCTTAAAATGTTCAATTCAAATTTTTCCCTTCCAAGTGCCTGTTTGTAAGGAATTATTAAAAGATGATACTTCATCCTAGAGAGTTTTGACATAAACCAGTTTACTTTTACCATGGACAGATTAAGGGCTAAGTCTGGTTTGCTGACAGCAATTGCTGACAACATTGACTTTCTGCTAAATTCAGTTTGTTTTTCTGAGGGCCATCTAATAATTCTGTTAGACATAGTTAGTGTTTATATCAGTACAATGCCTGAATGCAGTTCTCAAGACCTGTGTGTTTAATAGGTAGGTTCATGCTCCAGTGGTCACATGTCTGCATTCAAAAGAAAGCTGGAGCAAAAGATGCCATTGGAAAGAATAACACCAGATCTCAGTCTGAGGAGTCCCCTGCCAAAGGGTTAAATTGTAGAAGAACAAACTGTGCTCTTGAGTAATATGGGTATAGGAGGTGAAAGCCAGAATTTCTCAGACTATTAAGGGGCAAGTGAACTGCAGCCTAATTTACTCTCAAAAGAGAGAAAGCGTCCCTTGCTTTAAGAAAGCATGACGGCAACACTAGTCAGCAGAAAAGTGCTGTACAAATGAGACCTGGAGAGACTTACTTCAAATCTGTCTGAGATAAGGGACCACCACAATACAAAGAGCTGGAGATTTGAAGGGAGAGAAAATATTAATATTTTCCTCTTTCATTTTTTGTAGGATGTACGAGATCCCCTGGCTGAAGTACGCCGTGCAATAAAATCCCCAGAGGCACGCTTTTTTCCTGAGCCTTTCGTTCTTGAGGAAGGACCAAAGGATGAAATTCCCAAAGAAAGGAGAGTTAAGAGCCCTTTGGTGCCACTATCTCCAGTGTTATCCCAGCCGGTTGCATCACCAGAAGCCATTGCACCTACATCACTAGCAGAGTCTCAGCCAGCAGCACCAACATTGGCTTCATCCCCAAAATCTGCTCAAATGCCTATCTGTTCCCAGCCTTTGCCTTCTGCTGAAACATCCATTCCATCCCCAGTGGAGCCTCCAGTATGTTTCCAACCTGTCCCAGCCTTAACATCTACTCCTTTAGCCAAACTGGTCCTTAGGGGCCAGGATGGTGAGGTGGAAAAACTGGGGAGCCCTACTACTGCAGAAGAAGCCCTGAAACGGAGTAGCCTTGTGGAAGAGTTCTGGATGAAGAGTGCTGAAATCCGGAGGAGCTTAGGGCTCACCCCAGTAGAGAGAAACAAACGCCCAGAGACGAACTTCACTGTGTCTGCTCTTGAGACAACTCCTCTGAAGAGTTTTAATAGCAAGAATATTTCAGGGGATGAAAGGATCCATCCTGTGAAACCCCAACCTGCCCCAAGAAGGCAGGGACTGTCCAAGTTAGAAAACGAGCAGATTTCTCTGCTCACTCCAAAGTCTCCATCAGAAAAAGAGCTAAAGATTTCCGGTGAAGTACGGGGAGATGTATCCAGCAGTTCTGGACTTGGCCTTCAGGAGAGCTCATCCAACATGAGAACTATGGCGAGCCAGAGCTTCAACACCTCTGACTCTACCATGCTCACTCCCCCATCGAGTCCGCCTCCACCACCTCCTCAGGATGAAGAACCAGCCACTTTGCGCAGAAAGAGATACCAGGCGCTCTGGCAGAACGAGGTTGAAGCCAGGTCACCTCCAACACCAGCGTCAACGCCTCCTGTTCTCCGACACCAGGAGCCAGCCCCTGCTGCCAAGGAGACAACCCCAGCCAAGAGAGAAGACGTGCGCAAGTCTTTTGCAGAAAGTGTGGACGAGATTCCGTTTGCTGATGATGTAGAAGACACGTATGATGACAGGACAGAGGACTCAAGCCTTCACGAGAAGTTCTTTACCCCTCCTACCAGTAGGCCAAGGCCAGAGAAAACGCTTGTTTTGCCCTTGGTCAAAGAAAATGGTGGTCCACCCTCAGTGGAAGGAGGGGTTAATCAAAAGAAGAGACTGTTCCCTGAGATTTCTGTCGAGGCCAAGGAGCTTGCTGAAGAAAGAATGAGAGCCAGAGAGAAGTCTGTCAAGAGCCAGGCACTACGTGATGCCATGGCTAAGCAGCTGTGCAAGATGAAAGATATGGAGATGGCTGCAGCTGCTGCTACTGCGGCCACAAGGGCACGAAAGGCATCTTCGATGCCCTTGAAGACCAAAGAATTGTTTTATGAGTCTCCAAAGCATTTGGCCTTGAAATTAGCAGAGGGATCCACACGAAAGCATAATTCTGCTAGTGAGAAGTTCTCCACTCCTCCTGCTGATATGGCTGGACCTGAAGGGTCTGTCAGCTCCTCAGAAGGCTCCAGTGGGAAGAGTAAGAAAAGAAGTTCTCTTTTCTCCCCTCGTAAGAACAAAAAGGAGAAGAAATCCAAGAATGATAGCAGGCTTTCCGACAAATCTAGTGGTGGGACAGAGGAAGCAACAAAGCCCAGGTCGTTATGGAAGTCTGTTTTCTCTGGATATAAGAAAGACAAGAAGAAAAAGAGCGATGACAAATCCTGCCCGAGTACTCCCTCAAGTAGTGCCACTGTGGATTCTGGCAAGCGCAAAGCATCTCCATTGATTACAGCTGCAGGTATGACAGATATGTGCCTCTGCACCATGTAGTTTTCCTATTCCTTGGTATCCTTGAAAGTAGGTTTGGCTTGCTTTGTCATTCAGCTACTGTGCTGATAATGCTGCTCCCCAGTGTCAGATGGGCAGATCGGGGTAAGTGCTGGAGACTAGACTTGTATGTTTACATATTGACAGAATTAGTTGATATCCACTGGAAAAAATGGATCCTTAACTAAAAGTTTCACTCTCAACATGGACAAAGCAAATCTGTTTTCTGCCTTAAATGGATTTGAGAAATAAGCACTATTAGTTGGAATTTGTGACATTTCTTCCCTATTTTAATTCTGATCCTCATCTTCTCTTGGGTGGTCTGTCCTCTCTCTCTCTCTCTCTCTCTCTCTCTCTCTCTCTCTCTCTCTCTCTCTCCTCTCTCTCTTTCTCTCTCTCTCTCTCTGTCTTTTTCTACCTGGCTCCATGGAAGCTGAAGACTGCGGAGATGCAGTTGTTCCTGTGTTCTCAGTGATCTGGCAACTGTTGAATCTATGAAGTAGGGATTTTGCAGCCTCATGTAAATCTGTCACATGCCCACCAGTTGCAGGCAGAGATGTTTAATGGCAGTGTGGGATACAGTAAATAAGTTAGCCATAAATGTGATTGAAAACATTTCTCTGGCGTTGGACAAAGACTCAAAATAGTGCTAGCTGCTGTCATCCAAGTGCTGTATCTAAGAGCATTAATACAGTACAAAGGGAGAATCATGATCATTATTTCTAACAACATTTGAGGAAAGTGATGCTCTTGTAGGTCAAAGCTCAGAGATGCTGATCATTTTGTGGAGCGGTGCTGCTCTGGTCACTGAATCCCAGGTGAAGCAACTGAGACTGACATGAAAGGACTAAGTATTTTTGATACTCAGTCAAACAACTTAAAACTGAGTTCTAGAATGTTTACAGAAAGGGTAGTTACCTCTCCTTTAACTTCCCTTTTTATTCCCGGCTTCTCAGATTTACAGCTCCGTCAACACCTGAGTTTCTCAGAGGACTCTGACCTGTCCAGTGATGATGTTCTGGAACGCTCCTCCCAGAAATCCAAACGAGAGGTAGGTAGATGGGAAATGCATCTCGTGTCCTGCATATCACAGACTCAGAGAATCACATCAGAAACTTGGATGATTAATGTTGTTTTTACTGTTTCTCCCAGACTTTTCCTGTAAGCTGGCTGACTATTCTGCCTAAAATAAGTTGGTTTCACTTGGTTTCACAATTGCAAGCTACTCTCCCCTGTTATCATATGAAGGATCCATTGTCTCACTGTGGCATTACTTTACAATGAATATTACAGTCAGAAGAGTGAGTTTTGTCCCTGTCGTGAACATCTCCACAATCTAGAGAAAACAGATTTACTGTCAGAAGAGTAAATTTCACTGGCTGTAATATTACTGCAAAAACTTAATGATGAGATAGTTCTCACTTTTTCTGAGAGTCTGATTTTTGGATAGTGGCCCAGAGGACCCAGAGCAGGATGGAGTACTCAAGCTGGGGTCTTGTGAGGGCAGAGTAGAGGGTCAGAATCACCTCTGTCAACTTGCTGGTCACAACTCTCTTGGTGCAGCCCAGGATACCGTTGGCTTTCTGGGCTGCAGGTGCATGGTGCTGGATCATGTTGTGACCAGCACCCCCAAGTCCTCCTCAGGGCTGCTCTCCATCCATTCTCAACCCACCACAGAGGGCCACTACATTGGTCAGGCACAATTTGCCATTAGTGAAGCAACAGTCCTCAATCACCTCCTTATTTCCCATGTGCCTTGGCATAGTTTCCAGGAGGATCTTGCTGGGCACTGAGAGGTGACTGACTGGGCTGTAGTACCTCAGGTGTTTCTTTTTCCCCTTTTTAAAAATGGGGATTATGTTTCCCCTTTTCCAGTCAGTGGGAACTTCACCAGACTGCCACAGCTTCTCAAATATGATGGATAGTGGCTTAGGCTCTTCCTCTGCCAGGTCCCTCAGAACCCATGGTCCCCTGGACTTGTGTACCTTCAGGTTCCTTAGGTGGTCTCAGACCTGACCTTCTCCTGCCTCGGGCATTTTTTCATTCTCCCAATCCATACCTTTCCCTTCTGTGACTGGGATGGTGTGGCTGGAGCACTTGCTGGTGAAGATCAAGGCAAAAAAGCTATTGATTACTTCAGCCTTTTCCATATCTTGGATAACCAGATCTTCAGTTTCCTTCCAGACAGGGCCCATATTTTCCCTTTTATCCCTGATGTACCTGTAGAAGCTTTCCTATTGCCTTTGATGTCCCTTGCCAGATTTAATTCTGTCAGGGCCTTAGCTCTCCTAACCTGATCCCTGGCTGCTTGGAGAATTTCTCTATATTCCTCCCAGGCTACCTTTCCTTGCTTCCACTCTCTGTAGGCTTCCTTTTTGTTTCTAGAATTTGTCCAGAAGCTCCTTGTTCATCCATGCAGACCTCCCAGCATTTTTGCTTGACTTCCTTTTTGTTGGGTTGCATTGCTCCTGAGCTTGGAGGAGGTGGTCCTTGAATATTAACCACTTTTCTTGGGCCCCTTCCTCCCTCCAGGGCTTTATCCCATGGCACTCTACTAAGCATATCCCTGAAGAAGCCTAAGTCTACTCTCCTGAAGTCCAGGATAGTGAGCTTTCTGTGCACTGTCCTCACCGGCCTAAGGATCTAGTATAAGGATTTAGTTTATTTGCACACACTTATATGTGGAAAATAAATGATGAGAGCAAGGTTCCGAAGTTAGTTGCTTTTAAACTATTTAATTCAATTTTAGAATGGCACTATTAATGCAAAAACAAGGGAAAAATTTAAGGAACTGCTTGATCATAGTAATGAAGAGCCCTGCTTTCATTCCTGAGAACCTCTAAGCTCTGCTAGACAGAATTGACAAGGTTTGGAGGAATAAGTAGAGATTTTGTTGACCCCATCAAACACTAAAGCTCTTCTGGTACTGAAGAGTGAAAACTGTGTTCCCACAGTCCCTCCCTGGTGGTGCCTGGTACACATGTTAGAAAAGCTCAAGAAGAAGAGAGCATCTGAGAGGGTAATGTCACAGACACAGTGCTCTGTGCCTTCCTGTCTCAAACCTGTCCTCCAGTGTGCACAAATCAGTCTCAGATGCCAGGCTCTAGTTGATACTTGGCTCAGATGGCAAAGGTGTGGAAATACTGCAAATTAAAGTGTCATATGAAATGCTTCTTATGTATAGATAGTAAAATGAAATAGAATAACTAATGAATTTAAAACTGGTGGAAGGAATTGATGAACTAAATAGGAATTTTCTGTATTTACTTATCTCTCTTTTAATCTTTTTCCCTAGTTGGTCTAGATCTCTTCTGAGAGGAAGATTATTTTGTTTTTATTTTATTCCCTTTTTTCTCTCCCCCTTCCATTCCTCCTTGCATGCCCTCAAGGCGTTTCATGAGAAATTCTGCATTTTCCCAGAGATGCAGAAGAACGAGGTACCTGGGGCCAGCAGAGGACAGATACCCAATACCTGGGGTTCAGATAAGAGTTACGGAGTCACTGCTCTGTCTTGTGAGCTCCTTCAAAAGGAGCCAAGGCTGCAGTAAGGTCCATCCTTGTTTTCAGACTTTGATGTACCTTAATGGTCACTTTTTTCTTCTGTGCTGAGCTACTTCGATTTCAAATGACTTTTGCAGAAAAAATATCACTAAGCACTGGAGAGGATGATAAGTGACAGTGGCAGATGCCTGGATTCCTAATATCAAAATTGTCTTGCAAGCTCTGCCAAGGGTATGGTGGTGGTGCCTCCTTCTCTCTCATTTGCTGTTGCTGAAGTTATGTTAGGAATTTGTTTGCTCAGCATCTGCCTGTTTTCTGAAGAACAGTTTTGAGAATGCATTTATCTAGAGGGTACAGATCTGAGAACTCCCCTCGCCTGGTTTCATTGCATCCTATCCAAGGATGTAGAACATATGTGCAAACACTGGAATGCCTTGCTGTCAAAAGAAATGTAACCAAACTTCGAGACTGTCAAAGCTGGGTTTGTACTGATTTGGGGAAAGGGGTGATATTTTTTAAGTCACAACCTGCATGCTACTTATTATGGGTAAGAACTGACTTTACTGTGTGTGCTACATAACTTTTATGTGAACCCCCTCCTCTGAACTGAAATTCTGTTTGTGCTGCTTTTTTGATAATTGTAGTGACCTTTGCTTCCAGACAGCCTGCTCTGTTTAGCCTGTTCTTTGTGATCAGCAGTGAATTAATTCAGTGTTGTTTAATGTAGTGGCTTTCAAGAGAAGCATCTTGCAAAGAATTCCTAATGTAAATGCCCTCTGGGTCTCGTGTTTGTAGGTGTATGTCACTGTGTGTGTTTGTCGTTGTTCCCGTACAGTTGTGTTGTGGTCAGACGTGTGTTTTACTGCCACAGGTAGCTTGCTTTTTACTGGAGTTTGCAAACGTGCTGGTGTTGTTCTCTGGCTTTTCATTTGTGACTGGTTTTAGTTAATTCAATGTGAAAGTGCAAAATGCTGCCTGTTCACCCCGAGTGGCACAATGCCTTCTGTACTTCATGGCATGAAGGGAAAGTCACCTCTCTTCTAAATGCTAAGAACTTTACTTACCTTATATTTGGGTACAGAAAGTAGTGATTTCCCTCTCCTTTTCCCCTTCCTTTTCCCCTTCCTTTTCCCCTTCCTTTTCCCCTTCCTTTTCCCCTTCCTTTTCCCCTTCCTTTTCCCCTTCCTTTTCCCCTTCCTTTTCCCCTTCCTTTCCCCCTTCCTTTCCCCCTTCCTTTCCCCCTTCCTTTCCCCCTTCCTTTCCCCCTTCCTTTCCCCCTTCCTTTCCCCCTTCCTTTCCCCCTTCCTTTCCCCCTTCCTTTCCCCTTCCTTTTCCCCTTCCTTTCCCCCTCCTTCCCCCTTCCTTTCCCCACTTCCTTCCCCCTCTTCCCCCCCACCCTCCCCTCATTTTGAAATAGAATAGTTACCATCTTTCGTCCTCTCTCTCCCCTTTCTCCTCTCCCCAACCCACACCCCTCCGCCCTTCCCCCCTTCCTTCCCTTCCTTTCCCCCTTCCTTTCCCCCCTTCTCTTTCCCCCTTCTCCCTTTTTTTTTTTCCCCTTCCTTCCCCCTTCCTTTCCCCCTTCCTTCCCCTTCCTTTTCCCCCTTCCTTTCCCCTTCCTTTCCACCCTCCTTCCCCCTTCCTTTCCCCCTTCCTTTCCCCCTTCCTTTTCCCCCTTCCTTTTCCCCCTCCTTACCCTCAATTTTAGCTCTTCAGGATCTTTGCAGGCCCTCCTTTTAGACAAGGAGATTCCATTACTGCAGGACACATAATGCACTCTGAGTCCGTCTAGAGTTTCTTAGTTCACAAAGCAGTGAGGAAGATTTAATATGTTAGTTAAATGCAAATTGTATTTTCTATGAAATAGAGATAATTTAAAACCATGGAATAAACACAACTCCTAGGAGAGACTGTAAATCAAATTTTAAATGGAGAATTGTGTGACAGAGTAATAAACGTTTGGCTGAGCCAGTTCAGACCAAGCATCCCCCAGCCTAAGTCATTATTCCAAATCCTAAGCCAAAATTTTGTGCCTATACTTGCTCAGTGGACATTAAAACTGTCGGTAGATAAAGGCCAAATAATTCTCTAGAAAAAGGTATTTCCAGGTTCACTGTATCTTTAAAGAGGCTACCAAAACTAGTTGCCTTCAGGAGAGTGCTAGAAACTTGATTTTGTGGGCAGAAGTTCCATTGTGCTTCGTCAGTCTGGGTCACGTTCAGCATTTGCATAAATTTGTTTCATTGAAAAACCACTTTGTTTTATTACTGTGCATCTGTTTTCAATGTTGAACTGATTTTGCTTCATTTTTGTACGTTTTTTTTTTTTTTTCCTTTACCATTCCCCCTTTAAAGTCGATCTATGTACCACACGCCTTGGCATTCAAGAGATCATACTCGTCAAAGGTAGTGTCTCCATTCCCACTAGTTGGCCATTGTTGCATTGCATGTCCCTGTATTAACCCATTGGATCCATAGCTCCCCACCACATGTGCACTAACACCACCAACACTGACTGTGCATGCCTGAGATGGTGGCAGACATGGGCAGCAAATTCTCTGCAGAAGTTGTCTACCAAAAATGCATTAAGCTCCGAAATGTCTGTCTGGTCAGAATGCATGTGTTTATCAGTGCACCACTGTACAGTGATGTGGATGATCTGTGAGCTTCAGGGCAAATTGGTTCTCAAGGCAGTTAAATACGTTTGCATATTCTTTTTGTTTTTTTAATATTTAGAATGTAAGTTCAAGTGAATCATCACACTTTAATCAGCACCCTTCAAAATTGTTGAGTTCACTCGATCTGAGTGAAACTCTGTATCAAGCTAAAATCAAGGCAGAAGTTGCTGCATTCTGAAATTCTTACTGTCCTGTCTTCACAGTCACAACAGTGTTACATGGGGTAGGAAAGTCACACCCTCTGTCATTTTACCTTCTGATTTGGGTATCATTGTGGATTTCATGTTTTAAAAGAAAGGAAGAAAGAGTAAAGTGTTGGCTTCTTGAAGCTTTAACAATGGTGCTTTCCAACGACCTACCTGAGGGATTTTTAATTGAGCTGTGATCCTACCTTGAATTCTATTCACTAAGAACAATAAACCAGAGGTAGACTGACCAACGTAGCAGTACAATAACCAGATAAAGCAAATTTCAGGGTGGTCTGACTTAACATTCTGTTCTTAAAGTTGACAGTCCATGGGGGAGATCACTTTCCAGAAGTGGAATACATCTGTTTACAGCAGTCCCTTAAAGCTCACATACATATACATGAGAAAACAGTCCTTTTTGTCACTGTAGTGCACTTAATGCAGTTGTGAATTTTTTTTTTGACACTCTTAAGACTATGAAACTCTGCAAGCCCTCCTAGACTATAACACATCCAACTAGTCTATCTGAAAAGATACTAAACCAAATTTCAGTAATGTTAAAAAGACTTATTTTTAAACTAGTTTCACTGACAGAGAAGAAGAGGAGGAAAACCTTTCTATTTTTGCAAAAATAGCTTTTCTCCTTTTGAATGGCTTCTGGTGGTGTCACATTCTAATTTTAGTTTAAGGGTTGTTTCCTATGTTGTATACCAGCAAGTTTTGTGGGGTTGCTCTTGATTTCCCATCTCACACCAGAATGTCAATCTGCTTTCAAATGTCTTTTTACCTTCTTGAATCACTGAAAAGCTGCACAAATTTACAGAGGGTGTCATTACCAGTATAAATCCCAACTATGGAAGTTCTTGTTCCAGAACATAATAGGGAGAAGGGAATTCCAGTACAACTACACTAGTCGATAATAATTTCTTAACTTACACTGCTGTAACTGTTCATGTAGACAAGCATTTACCTTCATTCAGAACAAAATCAAAATGACCCCTCTACACAGTACTCATTGACTTAACTAAATCCATTTTGGCTAAATATTGAGAAATAGAATAAAAATTGATTTTATCTTTGGAGAGAGGTTTCATGTAGTAGTGGAAGGCTGGGGTGGGATGTTATATAAAAGCACAGCTTTGCAGTTGGCTTATATGCTTCTTCACTCCTGATTTGATCCTGAAATTATTGCTCACTGCACTGTGAACACCTTTGCCTACCGAAGCTTGACTTTTGACACAGCCATGGCAAAGACAGAACACCTCCTTTCTGAGATTTTTGGAAGAGAAAATGGTCACCCCTGCCCCCGTTCCTCTGAACATGTGAATAAGATGTGCTCTTATTTTTCCTTCCTTCAGAGGGCCTACACAGAAGAGGAGCTGAACGCCAAGCTGACCCGGCGGGTGCAGAAAGCTGCCCGTAGACAAGCCAAGCAAGAGGAGCTAAAGAGGTTACACAGAGCTCAGGTAGTGTCTCACAGTCACAGTCCTCTTGTCATGGCAGACAGTTCACTCTGTGTGAGAGCACCATGATCCTGACATTCCTCTGAGTGTGTCAGAAGAGAAGCCAGAGACAGAACTTTCCTCTGTTTCTGGATGAGTGTCCCTGCTCCTGCTCCCTCTTTCAAATTTGGTATCATGCCACTGAGCAGTGGCACAAAACCTATCATGATGATTTTACATTTAGAAAAATAATGCCCCAAACACCTTCTATCTGGAGATGAGTGAAGCATCATGCACTGAATGGAACAGTGATACTCAGATAATACCTGATGGAGCTGCACCTATCATTGCTTTGCTGGATTATGCTGGTGGATGAAGTGTTACCAAATTAACATTTAATTACCACAGAATCTGCTAGAAAACTATCAACATCATCTGTAGGTGATGGGATTTGTTAAAATCTCAAGTTAGGGGCTCAGCTGACTAAATAGAATCAGTGTTTCAGTTCAGTGTTTATGAAGGTGATAGGAGTTGTAGCAAATAAGTGAATATCAAGGTGTTTTCAAATTTAAGGGATCAGATGCAATGGAGTGGGGAGGATGTTACTGGAGGGTTTGTGATGCTTTTGAAACAGTGTATTGTTGAATACAAATACTTGTTTCTGGGAAGGCAAATTTGACTGAAGTCACTCAGTGCTGGATGTGTGCTGCAGATAGAGCAGGAGAATTGCTTTTGGTGAGGTTCTGCTCCATTCTTCTCTGAACAGATTATCCAGCGACAGCTTGAACAAGTGGAAGAGAAGCAGAGGCAACTTGAGGAGAGGGGAGTTGCTGTGGAGAAGGCCCTTCGAGGAGAAGCAGGTATCCATCACAGCTTGGTTTGTTTTTCATGTTTTCTTATCAAGTGCTTGTGCAGTAGTTCATAGCTGTTTGGATTTTAGAGACAAATGGACCTTTATAGCCTAGAGATAGAGTCCAATGTGAATCCATTCTCCCTTTTCTGCTATCTTTCTGAGGCCTTGTTTTTCCTGTGTTTCTTCTAATTCTGGAACTTCCCTATTGGCAGAGACTTAGTTCCCTTACCTTTGCCTGAGGCTTAGGAGGTAATGCTCCAGCTACTAATAATGGCTGTCTGACTGTTTCTGCATATTACTGGGTACTACAGCTAGAAAATTGCAGGGGTTTCCTACCTGCCATTCACACAAAGTTGTCACAGTAAGAGAACCTTATTTGTATGTTAAGGAAATAATTGTGAAACTGTGTGTGCTTTCTCTATTTTGTTGGATTATCAAGGCAGTGTCCTTACAAGGGACCATCACAGAACATCTTCCTCACTGCACAGCCCAGCACACTGGCTACTTCTGACAAAGTTGTGCAGAGCAGAAATGCACACGTGTACTGAAAGGTATCCATGTCAAGCTGTTCAAGAAAGATTATGTGTACTTGAAATTAAATTGAATGAGTATCATCTGATCTGGCAAGCATATGAGTGGAGGAGTACCTGGTTCAGATAATGCTGATAGTAGTATAATGATTTGGAAAAAAAAATCCTCAATTGCAAGGAGTCAAATATCCAACAGGCAAATGCAGTGTGTGTACACCTGACAGGCCCAGGATTATGTACCTGACTACAAGAGTCAGAGTTCAGAAATGGCAATAGTGGAACAGGTGTTTGGAAAATGTTTGCTTGTTGCTTGGATTGAAGAGCCACCTCTATGGAATGTGAAGATGGAATGTGATTAAGCAGTGAAGGTTCACCAGAGAGAAAGTCTCTTGGGACTTCCCATCAGTTACTATTTGGACAGAATTAGGTATGTCTGATGCTCCATAAGGGTGTGCCAAAGCAGCAGGACTGAGTGGTCACCAAAGAAAATAGTGTGAAGAACAGTCTTGAGGACTTCAATGGTTTTATGATCAGAGTGTCTTTTTCATTTGTGGGTTCAGAAAAATAGCCTTGTGCAAATATTCTGTCTTTGCGGTGGTGCCTCCTTCCTTATGCTGTGTGTTCCTGTGTAGCCCTACTCTGTTCTCTGGCCTGCCAGTCACTGCCCTTACTAAACCCACCTCCTTAATATCCAATGGTTCTTTCCATTTTTCTTCTTTTCACCTGGAAGTCCATCTTTCATGTAAGGCATGCCAGCACAAGTTGCAGGTCTTAGTAGCTGAGAAAACATTATTCATGGTAGAGTGCTCTCTCATTGAAGAATGACAGAATGACTAAAAAATGTTCAGAGAGGGCAGAATATGACCAAAAGTAAGAATTAGTATTTTGTATGGGAGGCTGCAGAATTAAACCTTTGTCTCACTAACTTCTTGCTCTCAGCTCTCCTAAATGGAAGCAGTTTTAGATGAGCTTATGTATTTGTGAATTTTCAAGCAGAGTTGTGAAATTGTAGGTCACCCTTTGCAAAATTGAAATCTCTTTTCTTCAGGAATTCTCTAGGGCGTGCTTTGCTCTTGCAACATGTTTCTGCCAACAGGTCCTACATTATGTTTACAGAAGCTTAGCTCTGACATAAAGAATTCCCCATCCTCAATTCTTTCACTTTTTTCAGGTGATTAACAGGGAACACATTCTGTTGGGGGAAAAACCTGGCATGTTCTAACCTGTGTTACCTGAAACACATTATGAATAATTTCATGCTTCACCTCTCTAGCTACTCTTGCATGGCCATAGAATCAGAGAATCATTTAGGTTGGAAAAGACCTCTAAGATTAGGAGTCCAACCATTAACCCAGCACTGCCAAGCCCACCACTGAACCAGGTCCCCAAGTGCCACATCCACACATCTTTTAAATACCTCCAGGGATGGTGACTCAACCACTTCCCTGGGCAGCCTCTTCTAGTGCTTTACAACCCTTTCCATGAGGAAATTTTCCCTGCTGTCCCATCTAAACTTCCCCTGGCACAACTTGAGACCATTTCCTCTTGTTCTCTTGCTTGTTACTTGGGATAAGAGATCAACCCCCACCTGTCTACAACATCCTTTCAGGTAGTTGTAGAGAGCCTCCTTTTTTCCAGACATTTTACATATGTTTGCAGTAGAATAACAAAAGGTCTATGGCATCACATTTCCTAAATACAATAAATTTCTGCCTCCAATATCCATTAATTATTCAAGAGAGTAATATAATTTTCTTGTTATCTGCACTGTGCAAGACACTGACCTAACATTCAGCCAGAACCATCGTGTAAAGATGTGGAGTCATGGCCTTGTCTCTGATCAGTCCCTCCCCTAGTGAAACCATGAAAACAGAAGTTTGAAAAGGGAAAGACAGTGTATAAAGTGGTGTTGCCTCCTAAAAAAAAAAAATCTCTGTATAAACTTGTACTTAATGAGAAGCAATGGGGGAGGGTGAGACTCTCCTGTGCACATACCTTGTCCACATAAACAGAGAAGGACTGCAGTGCAGGATCCAAGTAATGGCTCTTCCATGGACAGCAACCAGTATTAACTGGTTCTAGGAGAACATACTGGGCTCTGTAGGGAAAGAACAAGTCACTCACTGACAAGCATTTAAATATGGAGTTTTAGATAGCAGTGGTTTCCCACTACTTTAAAATTCTGACAGAAGGAACAGAATTCTGTAACTTGTAATGATTCTTTTATTTTTGTATTATAGAAGAAGATAGAGAAGACCATCTGAACTCATTCTCTTATCATCTTTTAATATGTTGACTTTTAGTCATCTTTCCTGTCTGCAAAGAATTTCAAATTTTTCTCCTGTAGAGGTCTTCTATTAACTTTCCTCAGATCTGGACCACTTTCCATTTTTATAAAAAAGTATTTTTCAGTCGGACTGGGAAGAAAACAAACTCTTAAGTAAAAATGTCTTTACTTGGAATAATTTTACTTCTATTTTCCATCAATTTTCCATCATCCTTAATATGTTATTGTCAAGTGACTTATGCTGAGCAGACTGTCAATAAATTCTTCTCAGCTATGCCCTGCTGTCCTGAGAGGTTACAGTTAGTTTAGGGAATAGGTACTGACAGCTCAGTATTCTTTCCAGGAATTTCACCCATTTTCTAATAGTTGTCGAGTTGGAATATTTATAGGATGATACTTCCTCCTCAACTAATCAAACTCAGAAACATTTTGGAGGTCACCATCAACTTTAATTTTTGACAAAATAATTGCACCTTCTGGCTACCTCATTGTCTTTTCTTGTTTTAAATTAGCTCAGCCTCAGGCAAGGCACAGTTGGTCTTCTATTCATTTAAAAGCTGAATGCTCAATTGAGCATTTAGTTTCTGATTCTGGAAATGATCTCACACCCTATGATTATTTAATTGCCTTAATGTGTTCTCTGTGATTATCTTTGAAAATCTCAGCCTTTGATAGTTGCATTCGTAGCAAGAATGAATGATTTGGAATGTAAGCTCTATTTTGAGTGACAATGTAAGCTCTATTTCAGGTGGCAAGTTTGTCATATTCAGGTGGTCTAAGCTTTTGTCATCCCTTTTTTTCCTACCCCACCCCCCCTTCCTCCTGCATCATGATATTTCACTGCAAGGGTAAAGCAGGATCTCAGTGAAGAATTTTCCCAGTTTTCTGTGGTGTCCCAAGAGACACCTTGAGTTAATTAATGTAAGGTAATGTTACTAACACAAAAGTACTTCGTAATATAGTGCATTCGCCTGTTTGGACATGCTAATGACTTTGAATTCCTGTGTGAATTTTTATTTTTTTCAATTATTAACTTAAAAATATGTCAAATCAGAAATTTCTGGAACCTTTCTTTTTCTCCCTTTAGCATAAACCTTGATAGTCATTTTAAGAGCTTGGTAAACGTCTCCTACTGTCAGATCAATACTGAAAAATTTAAGAGCCACCTCTTTACATCAAGCGAATCGTATGCAGTGAGAAATATTGCTCTCAGTACTCCCATCTGTCTTTTCCCAACAAAATGTTCCACAGCCCTGGACTCATGCACCTGTCTCTAGGAGCTGTGGAAATACACATCTCTGTCCTCCACACTGCTGTGCAGTTCTTCCCTTGGCACAGGGACTGCATCAGCAGGAACACACAATCCCATCTTCCTGCACCGACGCGTTTGCCGTTTGTGTCGACGCTCGGTCAGTGCCTTCCACCCGTGTCCCGTACACACATCCTCACTCACTCGCCTCCAAGAAATCAATCCTTACACCTTTCCTGCAGCTGACCTAAGAATTTACACTATCTCCTTCTGACATATTGCTCAGCATGAAACCAACAAGATTAACTCTGCTTTTCTCAGCAAGAACAGGAGAGACCTCAGTGACAGGTACTGGTGCAGACGGAAATAGGTGAAGTGTCTCTGTGTAGACTTCTTGGTTTTCCCTCTTGGAAGTCCTTGCCTGCCTGCTGGAAACTTTCTCCTCATCTTCCCAATATATATGTTTGTGGTATGTTTGTGTGTGTGTGTACATATATGTATATATACAGAGAAAGAGAGACCTATAGTTTTTTTATATATATATATATGTGTGTGTGCCCATGTCTATAGCTGCCTGTCTCTTGTTTGCCTTTTTTTTGTTTCTATGTCTTTTTCTCATATATTGCTTTGATTGTGTGGGGCTAGGGTGGGTATCTGATTCAATAACTCTGTCTTCACCAATTCCTTGTTGTAGACTATTGGGGAGAGTCTTATTACAGTGACCTCATCGACTTGCATCTGGGTGGTATGTATGGCTGAACCTCCTGCTGACACTAACCCTGCTGACACTCCTCCCCACCCTTCCCTTCACCTACTTCTCCCATCCTTGGCTCACAAACAAGAAGAAATAGCCCTTGCACATGACTGATTATAGCAGAACCCCTTTTCCAGCTCAGGAAGAGGAGATCCTGGCATGCTCCACAAACCATGTGTAAGGCTCCCTCTTCTATTTTCCACAGTGCTGGTTATTTCAAAATTTGCTTACTGTTTTCACTCTACCCACCTTCCCTGCTAGCAGTGGAAGGTCATTCTGGTTTTTTGCTTCTACTTTGCAAAGTCCAACTCTGCCGTTGAAATTCTCTTTAGGAAAATATTTTTACGTGAAGGGGACTGCGGAACTGACCTGCTCCCAAGAGCAAACAGCAGTGTCAGGGATTAGTCATGCCATTGCCTCCTCCCTCTTGCCCTTTTGAGGCTTGTTTGTTTCTTCTGAAAAAAAGCCAGAGTGTTGTCAATCTAACAAAACCAAAATTCTCCCTCAAGGGACTTTGAAAACACTTGTAGATGGCAGATATGTCTTCTTTTTTGTTTTGTCTTAATGTAAGGTTAGGAAAGAATCTGCTATTAAGAATTCCAGTCATTTTTGCTGGAATCTGCTGTTAGTTTCCAGTCAGTCCAGTTTGCATCATTACACAGCTAATAAACTTCTTGCTATGTTATTGTTTTAATATTCCATTTAGTGCTAAAAACATGTTACAGTGTTTAGCTCTTTTTTTCACTTAAGAATCATCACTCTTTGCCATGGTTCTGCATTTCTTTAATGAATGTTATTTCCTGAATCCCTTAGTAGGTTGATAACTGTTGGGTTGCAAACAGCATTTGTTTAGCATTTGCCCATCTTGAAAATTAAAATTTCCCTTGCTAGTTTAATCACCCTAAATCTTTTCTTACGAAGTGAACACATCTGTCTGTCAGCAGATCCATGAGAAAGCAAAGTCTGCTCAGTTGCCATGTTATCTGAGGGTCTCATTTGCCTTTCAGGGTATAAAGTTGCTTGATCTAAACTGTGGGTTTTTTTGAGGGAGTGCATTACAGACCAGCTCCGCAGAGTGAGAGATCCACATGCTCTAGGCCTGATCCAAGACACATCACTGGAAGTCTTCCCCTGGCTCATTGTGTTCTGCATTTGATCCTTCAAACATAATCTTGCCCAGGCTTTTAGCTGTCTTTTTTTCTCCTCCTCCAGGGAGGCTGTCCCATGTAGTATCTACCTGTACCTGTCTGTTGGGAGTGACTCCAAATTGTCCTGGCACAATAGACTTTTACTGAAAAACATCCCAGTTAAGAATATCCACCCAAGTTCAAATTTCAAAGTGGGAGACTTTTCTCCTTAGTAGACCTAATTGGTTGCCCAGCTCCCCTGTGCTAATTTTGATGTGATAGTCCTTTGCTAGCCCTGTGCTTCATTCACTGTTCAGCCCCTCTGGCATTCTTTCCTGGGGTATCTCCTGCAGAGAGACTTTGAAACCCTCTTGCTGGTTTTATCCATCAGGGCTGGCCCGTACTCGTATGTGTGTAGAGTAGGAGCTGTAAAAGGGTGATGCTGAATTACACTTAACAGACCCTTATCCCTGTTTAATGCTATCTCCACTACACCTCTCCTGCCTCCTGCCTCTCCTCCTAATGCCTCTTTAGAGACAGCGATCCCATCAAAATCACTAATAGTGGCTTTAAGACAAGTAAAATAATCTTTACTTAAAGGGACACTGTCACTTAAAAGAATTGTTGTATTGCAGAAATTCTTAATTGGAAATGTTAATCTTTTTTGCGTGTTTGCCTTTTCCATTTCTCTGAGTCACCTCAGAGTGGTCATTTTTTAACAGGCTGGTTTGAGTTGTGTGATGACTCAGTCACTTGGGCTTCTGACAGTCAGACGATATTCATGGGGGTTTTTTTTTAATAGTTGATACATCTTAAAACTACATCAAATTTCTGCTCATCTCAAAAATACTTTTTCAAGACAAATTTTAAAAAAAAACTTTATTGGGCAGTATCCCTTTAAATGCAGCAAGCCCGAATAGCCTGGAGTATGTGGCTTTATAGTATTATTTTGTTACCTCTATAGTTTGCTTTATATTTGCTTTTGGGGCTGCTAGAACACTTTTGCCAGAAGGCACACATTGCTCTGATGATGCTTGTCACTATTTAGTGGCAGATTTAGAGCTCAGCTTCAGAATTAACATGCCTGTGCAGGATGCTGCCTCTGGAGCACCATGTGGCTGCGCGGGCAGCTGGGATGGCTTCACGGGTAACTACTCTACTGGCAACCTGTGTCTCTGAGGCTTAGGCATGACTCTGGAGTCACACTGTCAGTAGAACGATGAGAAAAATTGCAAAGTACTTTGAAAAGTTATCTGTAAAGTGGTAGTAATTCTTCAATGATCAGGGCATTAGTTTATTCTGGATTTTCTTTACGCTGATGAGAGTTGCGTTTTCATGTAGTCGTTACAGATTGCGCAACAAAACTTCTGCAAGGGAGTGGTAACTGCTGACATCCTGGTCAAGTTCCAGTTTGCAGGATTACAGATTGCTATCTTAACTACCCCCTTTGCTCTGCTCAGTTGCCATAATCCTCTCTTCCTGTTCTAAAATGTTGTGTACCGTTGCTGTGATGCAGATGTTTCATTTCATGCTACAGATGGTCACATTTCAGTTCTGAGTAATTATTCCCGTGTGTATACTGTGCGTGTGGTTATGTTAAAAGAACACTACAAAGGCTGCAAAGTCAACTGAAATTAAGACACTGTATTATATTGATATATCAAGAGACTTGTAGCTTTTAGGTCTACCTTAGAGAACTCTTGTCTCATGCCCTTATGGAATAACTGGTAGCAACACTAGGTTGTCATCCTCTGTGTAGATCCTTATGGAGAAGAAATGGGACACAGTGGATTTCAGTGGATTTCACGATGTTTGTTGGCAACTGTGGAATGGTGAGACTTGAAAACATGGATTCTGAGCCAGATAGTGGAAGGATGCAGTGGTCTGGTGGATATACACTCTTTGTCCCTTTACACCCTTTTTCTAGACAGTCCTTGTCCTAATCCTGTCTTTTATTATCCAGAGCTCCTTTCCCCACTTCCATTTTAATTCTCAGTCCCAGTTTCTCTTTCTCAGGCATTTAATTTTAATCCCACCTTCTTGACAAAGAAATCCTACCATTCTACCTTTCAGACCTCCTGTTCCTCCCCACTAGCTACTTCTCCTCTGGTCTTCCAACTGACACAGTCTCCACAGCCTAAATCCCTGCCCTTGGCCTTCTTCCAAAATGTTTGGGCTCTGCTCCCTCTTCTGCCCAGCATTATTTGTCTGGAAAATTGTAGGTCGTATCTTCTCAAATCTACCTTCTCCCTTAACTCTTTACCCCTTTTCCCCTCTCCCTTCTTCTGTTCTTCATTAGTAGTTTGGATTCTTAGTCACCTTGCTTCCTTAGTCCCAGCCTCAGTTCCTCCTAACTCACTGGCTCCTTGTCCCAGTTTGCTCTTTGTCTGCCTATGGAAAGTACCTCCGTTCTTCCCTCTGAGTCCAAATGAGCAGCTTCCTTTTCCTTCCACCCAGCAGGGAATCATTGAGGAAAAAGCCACACACTCTCATCTTGCTTTGTTCCTGGCTGGGGTATGCCAAGAGAGACAAGAAGGATGTAGGGAAGAGAGCTGGTATGTTTGATAGTGTTGATTTCAGAAATACATTTTCCCTTATTCACAAGAGCCTTATGAACATCAGGTAAACACGAGGGAGAAAGTGCAATTGGTTGTTTTTTTTAAAATCTTTGTACTTTGTTTAAAGCACACATGACAATAGCTTCACTTTTTATTAACTTATTTAAAATATTTAAGCTGACTACATCCTTTTAAGTCCTTCAGGTCTAACTGCAGGGTTGGAGTCTGATATATTCGAGTGGGAACAGTCCTATTTCTTGTGATTGACAAACACAGCTCTCCTGGAAGGGGAGTAGAGGTGTAAGATAAATATTGCTTTTGCAGTCTGCAGCTGTTTTTGACACTGAAGTGAATCGGTAACATGTTTTCTTTCCTGTAAATTTTGAGCAGGAAAGAGCACTTGATAAGCAGAACTTGTTAAGTACCCGTACTTGTAGGGCAATTCCCATTTACCTGCTTCTTTCTGCACACAAAAACTAACAGCCTTGGGAGACAGGGTCAGTGCAGGACTGTGCTAATTCTGACCATGTTTTGAAGTGCCTCGAGGTCTAGTAGAAGCAGAAGACTTCTGTGCAGTCATGAGTGTATGTGTTCTGCTCCAACTATTGCTTTCCCCAGTTTTCTTTCCCTTCCCTTTCCTGCCTTCCCTCCTGCCCCCTTCTGCTGGATAAATAAAAGTGGTTCAGTTTGCATGACAGTTCGGTGGTCTGTGAGTTTTCCCTGGGTTTCTTCCAGTGATTGTGCTTGAGAGGATATTGGGTTTGACAGATTTAGTAAACTGTTAGTCAGACACACTAGGTGGTGTGCTTATGGGATGTTTGTCAGAATCCTTGCCTTCAACCCGCGGTGGTGTGGATGCTGTTTTCCAAGAGATGGCTTTCTGTATCCTTGCTCTTTTACAACACTGCTGTTGAACAACTTCACCAAATAGTAAGGATGGAATGCTTTGGTTTTCAGTACTTGGGTTTCTGATCATACCTGATTTTTTTAAGGGTGGGAAAGAGGATATTTTGTGTGATCAGTGCAGTTTGGCTTACTGACCTCTTTTGGACTGATCCATATTTTAAACACTGATTTAAAATTAGAGCTCTCAGTATGCCTGATAAATGAGGGTTGGAAATTGTTAATAGAATAAGAAAGTGTTGTGTTCTTAGATTGTGAGGTCAAGTGGAACTGAGATTAGCCTCAGAGCTGGATTTCCTGTCCGGTGTTGCTGCTTTCCAAACCGCCCTGATTAGTCAGCAATATAGAATGCAAAGTCTTTGGATGCAAAGCTTGCAAAGGATGTGATCCCATGTGGTCTGTGGTATATCTGTTCAAGTAATTTTGGCTTCCAGTGGCTCACCACTTCTCAGAAATCATCACAGCTCTCCTACCACAAGACACAAGAAGGGGATCCTGTGAGCTGTAGCTTGGGGATAATGGGGTCTGCCACCCCAAACTTTCTGCTGTGCTTTGTTCATCCTGACTGGTCATTTGACTACTGATTGTGAAGAAGTGCTACATAGCTACAGCAGAAAAGGACAAAACTAGTTTGAAGTATTGCTCTTTAAACAATAGGTAATTGAAAATTGTAAAAGAAGACAACAGTCCAGTGTAGCTTGTGTAACAAAGAACAATGTACAGTGAAAAGGAAGGTATATTTTCATAGTGGTTATATAATTTCTGGCTCTTGTTTTGAAGAGGCTTTGGAGCTATGGTGTTTGCTCTTGGCCTAGGTGTTGGTTTCCTCCACTGTAGCAAAGTCTGCAGCCTTTCAAGAGTACTATGAAAAAGAGGATCATTCTTGTTCTGGCTGCACACAAGACTTCCCAGAAAGATCTGGGAAAGGCTTCTTTTCACAGAGGCAAGATAATTCCAGTCACTTTATTGATGGGATGTGTCTGATCTGCAAGCCAGTGTGCTCAGGAGCTGGGGTACAGTCCTTTCCTTAACGAGCTGCAGCTTCTGCCTCCGTTTCGTGCCTCTCTGGTTGACAGCAGCTTGGGCTGCTGAGCTCTGCTTCCAAGGCTTTTTACATACAGTTAGGAAAGTTGGCCTGTGGCATTGGAAAGGAACAACCTGTGATTAATACATCTGTTGACAGATTTGCCTCTCTGGTGAAAAAAATGGTGATTTTCTGTCTGGAAGTGACAGCCACACCTTAGACTCCTGCTGACAGCACAGGGGGAACCAAAGAATGAAGTGGTCACAGAAATGGTTCCCCTCTTGCCCTTCAGCTCTTTCCGAAAGAACTCCTTCAGCAGCTGTTGCTGCTGCCAACAGCACTCTTACCATGCTGTGGGTAAAGACCTGTGTTGCCAGACCTGGATATTTTTGGTGGGGAAGGAGACTTAAACAGAAGGGGGGTTGGGTTTGTTGGGGGTTTTTTAATTTGCATGACAAAAGGGGTTTTCCTATCTGGCCCCGACTTTATGTCCCAAAAGATTGTCTTGCAGTGATGATACTGTTTTTAATTTAATGGGACCATGAGGTGGTGATTTCTCTTCTCTAAACAACACAATAATAATACTATTTACTGCAGGATTTGTAATGGCTTTGGGAGAAATAAGAAGCCATGTAAGGGTTTCCATAATGTAATCAGACGTGTGATAAGGGCAAGGTAGATGAGACAGTTTTTAACACCATATTGCAAAACAGGACATTGCATAGTTCTCCTTCTTGATAGTACTAGACAAGGAGTTCGGCCTTTTCCCAGGATTGTCCTTGAGCATACTTACACACAGTGAGAACTAGTGCTGTGAAGTTGTATTTTCTTAAATTAACCTTGACAGGAATGTGAATGATCTGATGGTACATTCACTGTCTAAAATTATCAGCTGGCCCAGGGAACACTTTTTCCATTTATCAATTGATTTTTTCCCCCCCACTAGTTCTTTGTTTCTGAAACAGTTAAGAGGCCTTTTCTTGAAAGTGTTTATCTGAAGGGAAAGGGAAATGTGACAAAGACTGGTTGTTGTCAGTGAAAAAGCTTTCTCCATTTCAGGCTGTACAATGAAATAGTTATTCTCTTATAATTTAAAAGTTTCTATTTCAGTCTGCTCAGAGTGCATACCATGTGCTGATACTCCTTATTAGCAAGAATGGGGAGGCAGTTTTCATGACTATCACCTTAAGAGTTGTTTCTAAAAATATATTTAAAATTCTGCTGCATGATATGTTTTATAATGCTTGCAGCTTCAGATTATGGCACTTTTTAGGACATAATAATTTTCACAGCTTTAGAGAACCACTGGGAGTTAAGTTTTCAGGTTGTACTTTCCTCTTTTTTTGCTGTTAAGGACCTCCAGTACATAAGGAAACTCCTTAAAGCCTTGCTAATCATCCTGCTTTGGACAGAATTTTTTCCCAAAGCAATTGTAATGATCATATATTCACTGATGCAACTGTAATTTACATCTGAAGTAGATGGAAAGGCTCTTAATTGTACAGGTTATGTTTGTTATCTTACTGAAAAACAATGTCAACATTTCTAGTAGCAGGACTATTGTAGATACCATGGACTTTGCAACTTGATCCAAGGACAAATTTTCCTTAGACAAGAGTGAGAGTATAACTAAGAGCAAAGGTAGAAAATAGAGTTGGGGTGTGAGCTCCGTATTAGTCAGCTGCTGTGTAAGTCCTGTGTCTTTTTACTGGAGATCAAAGATGGTATCCTTTCCTAGTATCAGATCATTTGTGCACTGATGACTAATACTGGTAGTTTTGTGGCCATTTCACAGTGAGATGAAGGACATTTTCACATACTGGGTATTTCTTTTTTCAGATCAAATATGAAAAATTGGGAGTTCCTCACCAAGTCTGTATGTCCATGGTTTGACATTTATCACCCTCCAATTCTGAATGAAATCTCAAACCCTGAAAAATTGAAGTGGATATTTCCATACAGTTAAATACCCATGTCCTGCCCCCCCAACAGTGGTTAGAGCAAGTTAGAGTATTAAAGCTTATATGGAAGAATTAGTGTTGAACAAGATAGGATGTGAAATAAAAAATTATTTAGTAAGTGTCGTGCACTTAATGCTCTGCTTTGTGTGGAAGCTTATTCTTCACAGTGCCTTTGTGGTTTGGAGTTTTTCTTGTTTGTTATTGCTTTTATAACCTGATCTGTGAAATGGCAATTGTAGGGAAAAAAAAAAACCCTTAGTATTTTTTTCATTTCAAATGAAGAAGTTCGAAAGTTCAGAACAACTATGACTAAGGTTCTGGTACTGTCACCTAACGTGGGTACGATGCTTTATTTGTAACTGTCCTATGGCCAACTGTGGCACCTCTCCTAATGTCACCCCTTCCTGCTCCCAGTACAGAGGTTTCTTCCTGTCTGAGAAAGCCACGCAGCTCAGTCACAGGCTTTGAAGCCGATGTGCTCTCCCTCTTGCTCCAGTGTGTCCTCCATGTGCTGGTCTAGTTCTGTGATGGTCCCTTCTAAAGCCTTCCCAGTCCACGAGTATTCTAGTTCTATAAAGCTTTCTCTGAACCACATACATCAAACCCTGCTGACTTTTCCAAAAAAAAAAAAAAAAAGAGTTATTCTTACCATATTATTGTTGTGGAGTTTATGCCTTTTCCCAACACAGAAATGCCTTCTCTTTATAAATGTGGTTGTGCCCTGAGAGCAGTAAGTGTTCCATTCTGCTCCTCTGGTGTTTCAGGCTCATCACCTCCCTGGTGCATGTCCTCCTGTAACTATTAGTGATGTTGGTTATTTCCTACTGTTTATCTCTGTAACGTTAAGTACAGCTGAAAAGCAAATTCTTGGTGTTAAAGCAGCTGAACCTTTTGAGAGATGAGAAGTGTTTGTCCTTCGATGTCTGACAGAAAAGATGCCAAAGATTCAGTAAGTCACCGATACTAACAGGACTTGTAAGCTTTAAAATGCTGTGTGAAATGAGAACGTCAAGGGAGAGCTTTAAATTTACTGTTTTAACTCTGCAAAGCCCTCAGTTGGTCACTGCCCCTGCAGATCCTGATGCAAATCACGTGTTTATCCATGTAAAAGCCTTCTCCTCTCTAAGCACAACAACCCAGTTGAGTACATGTGTACTCACCATACTTGACACAGCAGATCCTGGCAGGCTGGTTCCACGGTAATCGGATTCTCCCTGTGATGTTCCCTGTCTGAAGACATTATATTCCATTATAGAGGACACTTTTACCATCAGTGGATGATGCCACGGTGATAAGAGCATGGTCCTGATAAGGCTTTAAGGTAGGGTGGCTGCTTACAGCTGGTGTCTTACATATGCAGGCGAGACTTACTGTAACCGTGCTTGAAATTTGATGTTATCAGCAGGAGTTGAATATTCATCTCTGCTAGTCCTGAGATCTGGGTCACAAACTTTTTGGTTAAAGACCATGCAATTGAAAAATGTACATTAGGAAAAATGCACTAACAGTAACCTCCTGCCTGGTATTTGTACAGCTCAGTAAGAGTTCACCAGTACCTCAGTCTACCTCTCATGTGTTATCTGTGCTTATTAGGGACATTATTCATCTGTAGACTGTATCCCTTGTTTCTGCTTCTCCATTTCTTGTATTTTTTTCTTTTCTTTTCTTCTTGTGTTTCCTTTCTTTCTCACTCTTATGCTTTTTGTCCTTTGCTTGTCTTTTATTTCACCCCTTTCCTCCTCTTCCGTTCCACTTCCAACTTCCTCTTCCTCTCCTGCCTCTTCCTCTTCCTCGTTTGGTCCTATTGAAGTTGAGCCCAATGCCGGGACACCACGTCGTAGACCTCTCTCCTTCTGCCCTTGCTGTGCCCATGAAGGTAACGTAACCTCACGCTCCCCGTCCTCCTTGACCACAGCTGGGTTGTCATAGCAGCACTAGTCAGATAGTGACCACAAGGCCCCCCCAGCCCCGTCCCCAGCCCTTTTCTTGCTGTATCCTCAAAACCGACCTTCTCTGTAGCAACCCGATAACCAGCTTCTCTGAGCCTGTGGCAAGTTACTAAAGGTACAGTATCCCTTTTGTGAGTCCCAGCTGTGCTAGAGAAGGTGTAGCGACTGGGAGGGGCCCTGGGCAGCAGCCGTGGGGCCAATAATGTCACACTCGAAAGTTTCTGTTTTCATTTGCTGGCTTCAATTTCTCTATTCCTCCTGAAAGATGTTTGGAAGGTGGGGTAAGGGAAGAAAATCTGTTTCCTTAAATATGGCCCTTTAATTACCATGTAGGGATTAAAGGAATACTGTGTCTTTATAAGGACTGGTTTGCAAAAACATCCTTGAACTTTAAAAACCAACAGACCTTAAGTTAGACCAGTTTTCCCTCATCTGCCTTGCTGAGTGCATTCTTTAACCGTCCCAAAAGGAGTTTACTGTAGAGTTTCCATTGCCAAGGCATGGGGAAGGGGTTGTTTATGTGTGTTCATGGTGTAATTTTGCTAACCACTTATCTGCTTTCCATGGTGCTCCCTTCACATCAGTTGTCAGTGCTCCCTTTCCAATCCTCCCATTATTCCTCTGCTCATTGGCTGTTTAAAAATACTTACGTATTTCATAGGTCAGTAGCGTTGTGTTTTCGGCTTTTTCTTAGAGGCATTTGTTTTCTACACATCCTGGCATCAGAAGGGAAGGGGAGACTTCCCAGTGTTTTCATGGCGCCACAGCACTGGACATCTGCATGTACAGTCTCCCTCTCCTGTCGCCACTGTGGGCATACTGTGCAGAGATGCTCAGAAAGGAATGCTTGGAACTGAGCAACACACTCGTATAAAGTCTTAAGGTGGTGCAACCGGGTCTGGTATCGCCCAAGGGGCTGCTATGACAAGTGAAAGGCAGGTATTCTCAGCCTAAGCCAAAGATTTTCTAGGAGTTGTAGGCTCTCCCTTGTGTAGCTCCAGGGCAGCACTTGTGTGACATGCTGAGGATGAGGCAGGGCGTGGGTCTGAATTAACCAGCCATTAATGCCGTGTCGGTGAAGTGTCTCACAGAGTTTGCACAGTAAGATTGCTGCTTGACTATTTTAGCATCGAATGGACTGTTTGAGAGCTTTTGTTCTTGATGTAGAGAGTATGTATCCATAATAACAAATATAGGCAGGGATGTTAGTTATTTTGGGATGCCTTGGTTACATACAATGCAAGCTGATAGCATGCAGCAAACTGAAAGTGCTGTTGAGCTTGATTTGAGGTCTTCTGCATCCACTTCTATCCAGGCAGGAGCATTGTTACTGTCCTTGATGGGGTCTGATCTGAGTCACAGAATTCATCTGCAGGCAGTTCAACGTGGAATAAGTGGCCCAGACCAAGAGCTTGTAAGCTCTTGTGTTTGATAAATATCAACAGAAGGCTTTGGGAACAGCGTTCTGCATTTATTCCACGTGACTCCTGACAGATACAAGATTCATCAATGGATTATTGAGTAAGTTTAGCAGTTGGGTTTAAAATAAAAGAAATTCCAGCTAAGAATTCTGTACTAGGTGGCCAAGGCCCAAGGTATCTTTATTCTGCTTTGATGTTAGCAAATGTGTCTGGGGGTTCTTTTTCTTTCCAGTGCTGATGTGCAATACAGTAGACTTAGTTTCTGTGTTCACTGTGCAGTGGGGATCTTCAAGATAAATAGATACACGTGTCTAGGAGGAGGAGTCAGAAAAGATTTATTTAGCCATTTAAAAAAAAAAAGGTGTTACTTTTGGCTAGTAAAAGAAAAGATTGAGGACATGCAATTGAAGAAAATAAAGGTCAAACACATGGAGCGGCAGTTGAATCCTTTTCTGATGAGCATACATTTAAGTAGCTGGCCTGAGGGTCTATAAAACTCTTCTGATGAAAGGAAAAATTAAATGCTTAGGGGTTTCTGCAGTAAGAGTGAGGAAGAAACAAGCAATCGCAAGAAAATCAGGAAGGGAAAAATAAATTAGGCTCCAAAGAGAAGAGAATCCTTTTGGAGGTGACTTCCACTCTACTGTGTACTCTAGGCAAACTGAATGGACCCGGCTTGGGAGTGCTCTGGCAGCATCTTGCTCGGCTTTCTTTGCACATTTTGCCCCATCGTTGTTTTTTGCGGTTTGGGCTTGTCAGGATTGCAGGGCATCACCTGAAAACTTAACAGGTTTCTTTTTTGGCAGGCATGGGTAAGAAGGATGACCCCAAGCTGATGCAGGAGTGGTTCAAGCTGGTGCAGGAGAAGAATGCCTTGGTTCGCTACGAGTCCGAGCTGATGATATTGTGAGTCAATGTGTTCAAAATGGGGATTGTGTCATAAATAGTATTGGAAGATCTGTCAGTACTGTGTTCCCTATAGGGCCAGGAGGTCAGCAGCCTCTTAGGCTGATTTTTGGCTGAGATATGAGTCCAAGTACATTTCAGAAGAGAGGTAGAAGAAGGAGTAATAGCAGTAAGAAATAGAAGGTCCAATTATTTGTGCACATGCAGAAGTACAGATATGTGAGTCCTTCTCAAGCTGTTCTTGTATAAAACAAACATTGTTTATGCAAGTGTTTTTGAGCTGTGCAGAAATAATGTGTGTCTCCTGGTTTTGGTAGAGTTTGCTTTTAAGCAAAGCCAAAAGTGTTTAACTCAGTCACCTTTGCCATGTGGGCCTCCTCTCTGCCTGCAGTGCCTCTCATTTGGGCTCAGGTGATAAAGCTTTTTTCCTGTTAGTGAAATTGGGAGTTTTCTCTGTTCCCATGATGCACATTCACTAAAATTAATTTCTGAGTATGTCAGCTCACCCTGGCAGTGTGGAGCTGATGGCCTTAGTGCCTGTAGCAGAAAAGCCCAAACATGTTGTCTGCATTGCAATCTGCAAGTGACCTGATGTCCTTAGTTAATAAGTAACTTTGTCTTTAGAGTGGAAAGTAGCAGGAGATACACAGAGGTATTGCAGATTTGTTTGTTCTTTCCTTCTGTTTTAGATTTAATCCCACCCACAACCTGTAAAACTTTTGGTGTTGCACATCCTACCTGAAGGCAAAGAACCTGAAATGCTGAAAGTACCATTAAATCTTTTAAAAATACACTTACAACTCTTAAAACACTGAAGATATATTCTGAAACAGATTGGTAAAATGCACAGTGAATATCTAGAGAGGGAGTAGAAACTGAGAGTGTGTATGAAGCAATGTATGCAGTATTTTAACATACCCAGAATTTGGATTTCTGATGTTTCCCTTTCAGTGCTCGGGAGCTAGAACTGGAAGACAGGCAGAGTCGATTACAGCAGGAACTCCGGGAGAGGATGGCAGTAGAAGGTGAGAGCAAAAGGGAATATTTCATGGATTTTGTGTGTGTGTATTTCTAGCCTTTTGTATGCTGATAGTTTTGGATGTCTCTGTAGATCATCTGAAGACAGATGAGGAGCTCTCGGAGGAGAAGAGGATCCTGAACGAGATGCTAGAAGTAGTGGAGCAGAGAGATTCTCTTGTGGCTCTCCTGGAGGAGCAACGGCTTCGAGAAAAAGAAGAAGACAAGGACCTGGAGGCAGTCATGCTTTCCAAAGGTTTCAGCTTGAACTGGTCCTGAGCTTAACACATTTACCTCTGCTGGTCTGTGTTGTCCAGTTGACCTACCCTGAGTTTGCCAGAATTACACGGATAGGAAGATGTTGAAGGGGAAATCTCCGAAGGGTCCGACAGCATGCAGGAATTTGGTTTGAACCACGCAGAAGCCTTTTGATAAGTGTGTTGGTTCCAGAAGCTTAAGTTTTACATGTCTGCAAGCCAAGTTGAAGAAATGAGTTGAGACTGTGGAGTCTCCTTTAGGTCCTATACAAATGGACCGTATTTTTGTGTGTGTGGTAGGAGGGAGGGGAATAATCCATGTGTGGGGAAGGAGGTTAAGGGAAGAAGTGCCCTTAACTAAGCTGGATTTATGGCAGTCCATTCCTTCCCCATTTTTGCTACACCAGTTCTTATAAAAGGGAGGGAAGTGGCAACCCTTCCTGGAAAACCACAGCAGCCTGTAGCAGTGGAGTCAGCTGTCCGAGAGAGCTCCAGAAGCCCAGGGCAACACCTTCTTTGCTTTAGTCTTCCTCCCCACCAAAGAAACCTGCAGTTGATCATTATGCATGGATATGAAGAAATACGAGACAGAGAAGATACTGCTAGTATGTGTGACAGAACTTTCTGCCTCCTGGTTTTTAGAGAGAAGTGGGCATCAGTAGACTCTCTCCCTGTCATAGCCTCCTAAATCTTCTTGTGGGGAACAAGGGGAGAAGAAGAGAGAGGGAAGATGCCCATCTGCTTTGCTACACACTGGAGAGACAGCTACTGCTGGCCTTAGTCTTCATGGCCACAGCTCAGAGACTGGTGGGCTTCCTTGTTCTGTTTTCGTTGTGACTGTTTTGACACTGGAAAATACTGCTGTGGGACAGTGGTAAGTGCGTGCTGGGGCAGGGGTGTTCCCAGGCAGCATTCCCTGGCTGTTAGGCCCCTGAAAGGGAGAAGCCCTTAAGTGACCGAACCACCATTAAGACTTTTCAGTGTTTTTATTTTTTTTTTCCTCTGTATTTTGTTTTTGCACATTGGAAACGAAGCTTAAGACCTGCCTGGGCCCTCAGTCACTTTGACCCTTTTATGTCAATTAACTTATTTTTTTAATACTTGAAAGAAGATTCATTTTTGTATCTTTTAGGAAACAAATGGACGAGTGATGAGTGTGTGTGCCTGCTGCATCCTACAACTTCCACTTCTAAATTACTGGACGTTGTTACCTGTGGCTATTTATTAGTGTTCTTATTAATAATTTGATTGTTACACTTATTTGATTGTGGAGGGAGTGTTTTAACTCTGTTAGAGAAAGACACTACTGCGGATTGGTCCCTGCTTCACAGCAAGGGCAGCCTTTATGTACCCACGGATGCATCCTGCCCTAGGAGTTTTCCTCTATGAAAAAACCCTGCACACTCATGGAGTTTAAGAATCTATTTGTGTTCTTAGCGTCCTTTTCTTCTGCATCCCAGATTCCCTCTTTTGGACTAATAAACCTATATTTATTTAAATTTTACATTTTTATAACGGGAAAGCCAAAACGGTGAGGTAGAAATATCCCACGTCTCTTTCTCACTGAAAGAGGGGACCCTCACGCTCCTGAGATACAGCTAGAGGGACTTCCATGAAAACAAAAATAGCACATTTCTTGCTGCATCTATTGGAAGAAACTCCTCTTGGCTCAGCTAGTGAAGCTTTTCAGCTGGGAGGGTGCTGACCGTGATCACAGACTAACAATGAGCAGGATATGCACTGAGCAATTCAGCACCATTCACTGTCTGACACATTCCCTGGGCACACCATGTCCTTACCTTGTCCTGCAGAGCTGAAACAGCACCATGTGCTGGGGAGGTGTCCTGTCCTTCATGCGATGCATTAAGAGGTTTTCCCACCTTGGGATGCTGACTGTGCTCTTTTCTTGTTAAAGAAGTACTAAACCTTCTTCCCAAAGTCTTTGAGAAAGTGTCCCATTCCCGAGCACATTCGTACAGAGCACTGACTCTTTCAGCTTGAATTTACACTGCTGGTGCAAGGCACCCAAGCAGGGCTGAACATCCTTTAGTCTTTTGCCCTGGGACAGAGGTTAGCGTGGTTTCTTGCTGTTGGCTCTCTCCTTCCTTCAGAGAGGTGTCCTGTAAGGCAAGGTCTATGATTTGAATTCCTCTCTGACCTGGGAGCGTACCTCAGGCTGAGGGAGAATGGGTTGGGGTGTCCCCAGAGACTCTGAGTGGTGCTGGTTGCTAACTGTGGAAACATGTCTTTTCCACTTGAAGTGTCCCTCCTTTATTCCCCCTAGTGTTTTCTGCTAAGACATTACAAATTAAATCCAGATGCTCGTGAAACCAAGCAGACAGGCAGATGCAGTGCTATTTCATAATTGTGTATGTTAGCAAGTGATACCTGCTATCCCAGCATCCTGGAGTGTTGGCTTACTGACAGGATGTCCAACAGACAGAATTCCCCCCATTTGCCAGTGCAGATGCCAGCTGCCCAAGTCAAACTGGCAGTGGAAGTTTACATAATCTGCATTTTAGAGGCCACTGGAAGCTGGAGCGGAGAAGGAGGGAAGAAAGAGGGAAGCCAGATATAAAGTTTATTGTGAACTGTCTTGTGCAGAGAATTGACCTCAGTACATTTTATGTGCACTGGGTATATGGACCACACCTAACCCGTAACGAAAAGTCATTGAATGTGAGCTGCAGAACAGAACAAAGTCCTGAAGGAGAAATACCAGATCACTCCTTTTCCCTTTCATGCTGGGGGACATGGGCCAGATCTTTGCAGCGCTGAAGAGTGATATCACTTGAGGGCATAATCTCTTACTGCACCAGAAGACCACATAATCTAAACCTAAACTCATTAGGTTATGCTGAAGGCCTCCAGCAGTGAGAATGAAAATGAAGAGCTAACATCGCACACGCAAATTAATTAAAAATACATGAAAGGGAATGTTAAAAGGCCTTTTTATATCAAAATGGTTGTAAAAGGCACAACTCGTATTTGCTGTTCAGTTGCACTTTAAGAATACGACTTGCATATCAGATACTGGGTTTTTTTACTATCTGAATATTTTTAATTCAAATTTTATATTTTTAAAGCTGAAGAAGGCTCTTGTGGCCACAAGATTCCTTATTTGTATCAGAATGCAAGTAGGATGTTCTAGCTCTTTGTGCTGCCCGGGGTGGGCAGCAGCACGTGACTCGGCCATGTGCATTCGATGACGTGTGTCCATTTCACGTGTGAGGAGAGCGAAAAGGCCCTCAGCTTCCGAGGAGTGGGCACTCCAGGGTGTCTGTCCCAGGTGACACGGTCTGTACCAGGGGCTGGCTGCTTCATCCCTGCAGGAGGTAGGGAGAGAGCCGAGCTTGGAACCCAAGCTGTGTTCGTTTTGAAATGGGCACACTGAGGATGGGGCAAGCACTTCAGTCCCCTACGGGGAAGGGAGGGGGATACCAACCTCCTGGAAACACCCAGGAGGCAAGTGGGACTGGGGGAGTGAGGACTACCAAAACAACTAATATGCTGTTTTCACAGTACATTTTTATTTTAACTGTTCTGTTTTTTTAACCATATTCTCATGAAAACTCACAAATGGCTGTAAAATCCTGAGCTTCAGAGAACTAATGTGTGGGGAGGTGACGAGACATTTCAGCTCCAACTTTCAGACATACTCCTTCTTTCAGTTAACCAATACCCCATGGTCTCACTAGGGCATGTTACAAACTGCATTGCTGAACAACATATTTTAGAGCAAACCGCAAGTTTTAAAAGTCTGTCCTTCTCTCTCTCCGTCTCTGCATTTTATGTAAATATTTGTTTGTATGTAAAGACACCAAGTGGATCCCTGGGTTACCCCCACGGTCAAGAATCTGAGTTTTGTGCAATGCCTAGGCCTTCTCTTAGAACACGGTGCTTGCATAGAGCTAGTCACCACATTTGTGTGCACTCTGGTGGTTTTTAATATTTTTATACATCCTAATCCTGAACGTTATGAAGTATTATAAGTGGTCTAGACTGCATGATCTAGAGCAGCTGGCAGTTCCATTTTGTGAGCAGCTGTTCCTAAAATGTTCACAGCTACACCTTGTTTGGTTAACATTCTTTTAAGATGAGTTTTCAGTTTAAGTGTTTACACCGGACACCAGTGGACGAGAAAGGTGTTGCATTATAAAATCTCCTGTGTACAAACTGAAAAGCCACGATATGGCTTTCTGGGAATTTCAGTCATCACCATCTGCAAGAAAGAGAACTCTAAAGCATACTAAAAACCAGCCTGTATATAGTTCACAGAGAAAGAGATCGCTGGCTCTCAACTGTTGTAAAATATTAGAAGCTTTCCAAAAGTTCCTGCTTTTGGAGTGCTCAGAGTACTGCTATAGGCAGGGTAGCAGGCAGATGAGGGTGTCACTGAAAGCGGATGTGAAGGGGAGGATGCCATGTTCTGATGGCATTGCAGTAACTTAAATACTCTGTATCTGTGCGTGCATGCGTGTGTGTGTGAAGTCTAATCCAGGTGAAGGGATCTGCTTTGGCATCTTCCCTTTTGTATGAAAGTGAACTCTGATATTCAGATTGTTCGAGGCTCTTACGGTTGGCATGTATGGAGTGTTAAGAGGAAAAGCGCATACCCTACCTGTACAAAACCAACTCTGTTCCAGCCTGTTTTCTTCTGTTGGGTTGTGTTTTATTGTTTGTTTTTATGCACACTTGCTTCGTTGGTGTTGAGATTTTAGCACCTCAGATGGCCAACTGAACTAAAAAAAAAAAGAACAAAAAAATAAAATCATTAATTATTTTTTTCTTTTTTGTTGGTGGAGTTACCGTTTGTTTCCCTTGCATTCACTCCCGTGATTGATGATTTGAGGAGCAAGCTGGGAGCTGAGGGAAGGTGATCTAGAGATAAAAACTTAGGTGTTAAAGGGCCTGGCCTTGATTTCTCTTTTGCTGGAACAATCTGAGTCACTCTGAATTATCTGATGGAAACAAATCACTCTTGATAAAGCCCAAATACAAGGTCTTCCCCTCTCCATATTTTACATTGTTTTTTGGATTTCTTGTGAAGAGAAGTTATGGTAAATAGCCAAGAAGGGATGAAGGTAATATAAACTGAATTGTAGGATTTAATTTCTGTAACTGTAGCTCACTTTCTCAGCCTGCAGAACCAGCCTGAACATCTGACACTGGTGTAAAACAAGGAGAGAATTACACAAATGCCTCTGTGCTGACTTTGTGTTGCTTTAAGTCTCCACCATTCTGTGCTCATGTCTCATCTGTGCTGTGCCAGCTCTGCCATATGAGCTACGCAAGGTGCAGCTCCAGAGCTGTGCCCCTTGAACAGACTGGAAGGATTCAGGATTTCAACCTCACCAGCTCAAGAGTCAAGAAAAGGCATCTGGGTATCTCCTGTTTGAAAAGGGCGGGTGTTCAGCCTCAGTGGTCGGTGCTGGGTCCAGTAAACATCAGGAGCTTGAAGCCTGGCATAGTGACATCCAGACAGCAGCACTACTGTCAGTAAGGAGACTTGAGAGAAAAAACTTTATGCCTTTTTTTTTTTTTTTTAAAGAAATTTCACACAGGATGCTGTGGGGAAATCCCAGCCAGGGAAATCCCAAACAATGAGTTTTATTTTCCTGCCCACTCAACCACTCTCAAAACAAAGGATAAACCCTGCTGTTCCTGAGGTGGTGTGATTAAAGCAGACCTATTAGGGCAGCAGGAGGCATGATGGGCTTCGGATTTCCCCTTGCCTGGAGGCTGGGCCAACAGGCTGTGCTGCAGGTGCTCAGCTGGCTCATTCATTTGTGCAGCTCGGTAGGGTAGCAGTTCTTTGAGGACCTTTCAAACCCCACAGTTCTTCCTGTCCTTTTGGTCTCTTGCTTTCAAATAGTAGTGGGAGAAAAAATGGTAGTGGGAGAAAGCTGTGATTACCAGGGAGGGCGAGGGTAATTTGAACCCTCTGGTGTCAAAAGGCCAGTCCACAAGGAATTCTCCCTTGATGCCAAAAGAAAAATAAGTGTATGGACTCTTGGACACAGGAGGTCAGCTCTCATCCATAGCTCAGGAGACCAATGTTGTGACAATCACGGCTGTTTAATTACACTGTAAGCCTGTTAGTCCCCAGTCTCAGTTAGGAACCCAGAGGTTTTGCTATTTTATAAACTATGAACAGAGCAACTGGACTCCTAGGGATGACTTTCTCTATTGCTTTCTTGGGCAAAGAGCTATGGCAGCCCTCTGAGATGAGCAGGATCGCACGTCCTGCACGGATCAGCCACGTGTGTCTAAGAAATAACACCAGGAAAAGGCCCTCCAACAAATAAACCCCACCCCAGGAGCCCAGCATGGTGGCAGCTGCTGCTTTCTGTTTTCATTCATAATGAAAGTAGCCTTCAGGAGCCTCTGACCTCTTCCACAGGTGGTGTCCATGCCCTCGAAGCTGCCTCACCCACCTGACGTCATTCCCCAGCTCTCTGGGAGGAGGTAAGGAACAGCAGGGAAGTTACCGAGGTGGGAGGGAGAACACGTTTTCACGTGTCAGTGAAAACAGGAAGGATGTCAGTGGGCTCATTGAGTAATGTGCAGAGCCCCTTTCTGGCAGCAGCAGATATATATTATCTTATACAGCATTCCTGCCTATACTAGGCCTGGATAAGGACAACGAAGGTAACTTGTCAGGAAAAATAACTAAGAGGAAGTCATGCCTAAAAAAACTCTGCCGCTCTGGTTTCCCTCATATTTTACATTTTTGAAAATTGCTCACCATGAGTGCTGTGACAGCAATTAGCAATTGCAGCTGCCTACATTAGCAGTTGCATTTTTAAGAGAATGCAAACCTAATCCTGTAAGGATGCTACTTGGCCAGACGTCTCTAAGAATTCAAACAGAGCTGGAGTGTATCTTCCTCCTTTAAATCCTAAGCATCATCAGCAACAGAGCAATTACCAGGGAAAAGGATCCTACAGGTGGTAAGGGATGAAAGTAACAGTGCTGGCTTGTGGCTGCATCTCTTCTGGCACCATCCTCCTGGAGAGGCAGAGGGAGAGGCCTCCTGCTTCATTTTATAGGTGTTAGACTTGCCTCCTCCCTTAGCCTGCATCCTTTTACACAGCACTTAAAATAAGGAAAGAAAAAAAAAAACCCTGTCCTAACCAAGCTTCAGAAAAGTAACGTTTTCCCTTGGCACCTTGGGAACAGTGTAAATGCCTGTGGATAGCAGGAAAGTGGATAAACTAGTATTTCCAAACCCGCTGAGTGTGTGGTAATTTTCTGCATGTCTCAGACACAGAAATCACGTGGGTTTCTGTAAGCAAAAGATAACATCTCTTGTTTATTATTAACATTTCCTATACAAATATATAATCTGTATTACTCAGATACCAGAATCAAAAAAATATAAAAACCACTTATCTCAAGAGAAAAACTATACTTTGGGCATAAGGGAGAGAGTGTGTCTTGCCTACTTGGGGCTCGCAGTGCTGACTTTGTGAGACCAAGCCGAAAAGTTTGAAGAAACAGAAACTTTTCTTCAGTTCCTTGGAACTTAGAAGAGTCAGCAGATGTCACTTTTTTCCCCCCCTCCATCATTCCCAGCGGGAAACCACCCGATGGGTTGACCAATATGACTCAAACCAGAATCAGAGTCAGCTTGGTCCGTTTCACGGAGTCCCAGGAACTTTAAAAAGCGCTCTGTGATCAGCCCCTCTCTGGGCAAACACCCGTGGAGTGGCCTGCAGGGTGATCCCAAGGCTGAGCACGGCCGTGACTGCGCGTGTTGGGAAGAAAAGCGTGACAGGGAGGAAACCTGCACTGAATACCAGGTAAGCATTGCTTTAAACGGAACTGTGTTAAAGTGTAAGGCTGTATTAAATACAAATTAGTTTAAGTAGTACTATATTAGTTAAATAGGACTATATTACTACACCTGGAAGGAGGTTGTAGCCAGATGGGGTTGTAGCCTCTTCTCCCAAGCAAGCGGTGACTGAATGAGAGCACATAGACTTTAGATGCACCAGGGGAGGTTTAGGTTGGACATTAGGAAAAGTTTTTTACACAGAAGGGGTGATTAGACATTGGAATGGGCTGCCCAGGGAGGTGGTGGAGCCACCGTCCCTGGAGGTGTTTAGGAAAGGCTGGACGTGGCACTCAGTGCCATGGTCTGGGTGACACGGTGGCGTTCGGTCATGGGTTGGACTCGGTGGCCTCAGAAGTCTTTTCCAGCCTGATCGATTCTGTGATATTAAGCCCATAAAACGACATCAAACGAAAATTTAAATTCATTTGTCAGGGAGGGGAGTGGCTATGGATGGGGCATAGACGAGGAGACTTCGGCCAAGCAGCAGCACAAGGTGGGGACCCATCAGAACTCCGCAGCTGTGCTTCCCCCCGCCCC